>NC_142009.1:103280443-103497943 GCF_049901735.1 Notechis scutatus
TGCTATTGAAGATGCGATAGGTTGCTTCCATTCCAATAACTTGAAATGTACACAATGTTGATAGCTTTAGAGATGTTTCTAGTCAAATGAGAGCTGCTCTTGACAATTTTGAAGGAAAATGCTTCAACCACTGATAAAACACATAATGAGAAAACCTGGGAGCCTTAGAAATAAAGAAAGAGGAAGTTAAACTAACCCAGAGTTTCTTTCATTTTACTTATCTGAATGTCTAATGCCTCACATAGAATAGAATAGAATAGAATTCTTTATTGGCCAAGTGTGATTGGACACACAAGGAATTTGTCTTGGTGCATATGCTCTCAGTGTACATAAAAGAAAAAATACATTCATCAAGAGTCAAGAATCATAAGGTAAAACACTTAATAATAGTCATAGGATACAATAAGCAATCAAATCATACTAGAATTGTTAGAATATTAGCAACAAGGTTACAGTCATATAGTCATAAGTGGGAGGAGATGGATGAAAGGAAGGATGGAAGGAATAATAGTAATGGCAATAGTAATGCGGACTTAGTAAATAGTTTGACAGTGTTGAGGGAATTATTTGTTTAGCAGAGTGATGGCATTCAGGAAAAACTGTTCTTGTGTCTAGTTGTTCTGGTGTGCAGTGCTCTATAGTGTCATAGATTCAGGCTGAAGTCTGTTACCTGGTTTTTAGTTTATAGTGAAAAATAGAAGAATCCCCAAATACCTCATAACTTGCAACCACAGTGTCTTTCCTTTTCAATTGAGGTAATTTCTTTCCAACTAAGACCATTGTGAAGCTGGTTTGTTTCATTGTTTTTAGTTGCTGTGCCCTCTTTGCCCTTGTGGAAATTCTTTTCATCCCTAGCCTCTCAGCCTCCAGCTCTAGTTTTGCATTTATACTGTCAAAACTTCCTCTTCAAAGGGGAAACCTGCATAATAGCTTTAGAACCTCCCCTTTCCAGTAAAAACCAGGAGATTCATCTTGTCTGTTGTAGACAATCAGGCAAAAGATGGCACATAAAGTGAGGAAGTAATCTATCCTACCTCCCTTTGGTTTAAAGTGAAGGTTAAGATTCGTTGTTATTGCTATATGACCTGTGGCAACTCATGGTGAGGTGGTGAAATTCACTCTTTGCTCTTAATATTGCCAAGTCAACAGAAATGAAGATAATTAAACATGTTCTCCAAACTATATCTAAATGTTTGGGGAATGAAATTGGTAGCAGTGTGATGCTCATACACTCTCTGTCCAATTCACTCTTCACCTTTCTCCAATAGCACTCTAGGCATCTCTGTAGGGTTTAACTCTACTCAAATTACAGTTTGTGTCAAATCTTCAACAACTTGGATCAGATCCATGGTGACCATGAACTCTTGGTGCCCCCAACTCTACATTCTAGGACGGGGTGTCAAACTTGATTTCATTGACGGATGCATTCCTTGATGGCTGTTTGACCTCAGGGGGCTGGGGTGGATGTGGCCAGGGTGGGCATGGCCAGCTTGACATCACTCATGTCAGGAGGGTGCCTTTAGTGGCCCGAGTTCTCTGCAAGTGAAAATGGGCTCCCAATTGAACTCTGTTTGCATCTGGGATGGCTTAATGTATCCTCTGCCAGTGAAAACAGAGCTCAGGAGGGCTACACATGGCTCTCCCGACCTCCATTTTTACTGGCAGAGGTACCATGGGCTGGTCCTTCACTGTTTCCAGGGTGGCCCTGCTGGCCAGATCTAAGCACCCCGTGGACCGAATCTGGCCCATGGACCTTGAGTTTGACACCCCTGTTCTAACAGCAAGGCCAGGATGATGCTGTATAGCAGGGAGAGTAGCACTGAATCCAACTAACTTCTACACTCCATCTTCAGCCAAAGAGTCTGACATCCAATGTAGAGCTACTGAAAGCCCTCAAGACTTCCTAAATGATAAGCTTGCAGTTGAGGCCAGACATGAAACCCAGGTGATTATATCTCCAAGAAGGGAAACACCATTCCCCAAGCCAACTCAGGCCTTCTTTATGCATACCAGCTTAGGTGCCTAATCAACAATTAATATTAACCCACAATTAATGTAATGTGTCTGTAACAGGAAGGAAGGGAGGGAGGGAGGGGGGAGAGAGGGGGGAGGGAGGGAGAGGAGAGTTTTCTCAATGTTCTTTAGTTTTCAGGTGAGAATATAAAGTTGGGTGATATATCAATATATCAATATATCCTGAATGAACTTTCAGCATTTGACATTTAATAATATCAAATACTCATTTTCTGTTCATTTTCTTTCGCAATGAAGAACCAACTGCATGATATGTCAGTGCTGCATGGATTCACAGTATTTTGTTCCATCAATTCACTTTATGAAATGCATCTAATCTATAGTTTCTTCTCACCTTTTCCTTCAAAAATGCCTGCTACAAAATAGTTAATAATGTATGTATCTTATTAATATTGTGTCAAAATCAGTCCTCTGATTCACTACAAAAATTCCATGGCAAGAGAGTTTTATCTTTTTCTCTTGCATCTTAATCAAATATATGTTTTATTATATTTTTAAAATTACTATGCCGTTGCAAGGAAGTGTAGGGCGCTCTTGTTTTCATTCATCCCTGTGCAATCTCTCTGGCTTATATATACTTCCTGATCTTTAAAAAAAATGCTAATTGGAGTAATCTCAAAATGACAGCCTTGGAATTTAAGTAAAGTGTGGGAAGCCAGAGAAAATGCAAACTGCTGACAGTATGATTATGAAGTGAAAAACATGAACTTTGGTCACCCATGCTTCTCTTATGAGAATTTACCCAAACTGGTCTTCTCCCTTTGAAAATAAGTGTGCAATTCTTTCTCAACAACTTGAATAAGGATGGTTGGAAAAATGCAGAGGTTCACACAACATGTACTTAAGCACTCAAGCTAGGAAGGATGATGTAAGGTCCAGATGAGAGTCATCTTGAGATTCACGATTTATTTTAGTAATGCACTGTATCTTCAATGGCTTTTGTCACAGCTTTTTCAGCTCTTCTTATTTCCTTGGTTCTTTCCCCCCCTTCTCCTTCTCAGGGATAGGCAGCAAATGCTTGAATCTTTTCTTTCTAGTGATCATTCCATGGAACAGAGTTGAATTCCTAATGTACAGGAAGCAGAGAAAGTTTCACAATTGGCACTGTCTTGCCTACCTCCAGAAGATAAAAATGGACAAAAGAAACAACCACTTAAGAAGTAGGACTTGATAGGAACACCAGAGATATGTGAGAGAACATGGTATGGATTGTAAAACATTCAGCACAGGGTCATAGACAACTCTCCATAAGAATTCTTCTTGGGTTTTTTTCTGTATATCATATCCTAACCCACCCATCCCAATAGCTTTCTAAGTACTATGCACCAAAAGCAAGACAAGAAACAATGGCTGGAAACTAAACGAAGAGATAAGCAACCTCTAGAACTAAGGAGAAATTTCCTAATGGTGAGAGCAGTCAACCAATGCCTTTAGAAGTTGTGGGTACTCCATCACTGAAGCTTTCAAAAAAAAAGATGGAACAACATTGATCTGAAATGGTATAGGGTTGAACTAGAAGAGGTCCCTTCAAACTTTTATTATTCTATGTTCTATATACTTGAAAGAATCCCTTAGTTTGTATGTTGTATGCTGAAATGAACAGATATATTTTTATTGTTTTAATCAACTTCAGCAGCCATCTGTACCAAGAAAGATATTTATTTGGATAATAAAATATTTCACAATAGCAGAGTTCTGTTATATACTTTATTTACATAATTAGTGGCTGCAGTTTTAAGAAAGGATTGCAGTCAAATGATGCAGATTCTAAACTAATCACTCTCTACTCTCTTGAACTAATGTTAAGCTTTGTGCATTTTACTTACTTATTTGCTTATATGACTTATATGGTTGTCCATGTCACATCAGTGACCCTGCTGTAAATTTAAAAAGGTCCTAAGTTAGTTGCACACAAGAAACATTCGGCAGCTTTACATTCATAAACTTTAGTGGGGGAAATCTCTTAATGAAATATTGAGCAAGATGGAACTATGATTCGATTGGAACAGACTGTTAGCTACTTTGGAAGAAAAATATGGTTTTCAGTTCAGTCATTTGCAAGAAAAAGACACACATCCTTGCTAGTTAGAATCAAAGAGGTCCAACATTCTCATGATGTGTTTTATGTTATGCTTGTTTTCTTGTCTACTTCTGGCCAAATGTAAATGGCAATGCACATCTCATTGTAAAGAATGCAGTGAGCGCTGGTCTCGATGCCCTTTTTGTCATGTAAATCACTGTTAACATCTTGACATAATTAAAATATTAAAATGGTATCCTTAAAAAGAAATCAAATTTATCTGTGAATGTATACACATGGAAAAAGTTGGACATGGATAACAATCCTGCAGTACAGTGCTGGTGGACAATTTAAAAGCTCACACCTTGTGGCAAGTGAGGGATTGTTGTTACCTAGGTAATGAAAATGTATTCTCATTTATGTGTAATTTTCTTGAATCTCCTAGGGGCACACGGTGAACACTGGCACCAAACTGGAGATTTTTAATGGGCTTATTTTGTCCTCTAAAAAATTAAATTAAAGACTACAAGAGATAGGTTAAGATCCTTGGAAACAGAAGCCATATGGTTTTTTTTATGCCTGAAAATAATTTTAATAATAGTAGGCATCTGGCTGGCTGTGTGACCAACCTTATTAATAAAAATTTATACATTTCTGGAATTTTAAACTGCACACAAGCTGAACTGGACAGTTCAGATAAAAAAAAAACAAGATAGCTAATGGCTATTTATTTTACAGTGCATCCCCATAGTGATATTGATAGATTATATCTGCCCCGTAGAAATGAATGCAGAAGACAAACAAACTGTGGGGGGAAAAAAGCATGCATTGACATAAAAGACAGCCAAGAACAAGCATTTAAACAAGTAAAAAATGAATGTGCAGGAAACAAAACATTAGTACCAAAATAGTTTAATTAAAAACAAGAACAGAACGCCAACAAGAAAAAAAAACATTGCATGGTCAACTTCTACAAAAAATCAAGAGGAAAGTGGATAAAGATAAAACCTGGTAATGGCTTATAATTGGAACATTTAAAAAAAGAAACTGCAGACTGACTTTTGGCAGCTTGAGACCAATCTATTCAAACTAATGCAATCACGTCCCAGCCTGAATTGATAAATTGTCAAATAATTCAAAGTACAGATTCTGCAAAGAGGCAGGAGAAACAGTAGATTGTATACTCAGCTCATGGGAAAAGATTGCACAAACTGATTAAAAACAATGACACAACACAGTAAACAAAACGATTCACTGGAACTTTTGTCAAAATTTTTATGTAACATTAATAAAAAATTGGTGGGAACATAGAATTGAAAAAGTAATCAAAAATGAGCAAGTTTAAAAGGGGTTTCTGAATACACACTTGTAAAGTCTTGGGCTCATGTGAATAATTGAAGTGGCAACACCAGGGAATAATAAAATAGAAGGCAAAGAATTGGAGAATATGACAAAGAATCATTATCTGAAAATTGAAATTGAAAAATTATGGCATTAACTAGCATAGTGGATCCGGTAGTTATTGGCACAATGGATGCCATACCCTCAAAAAATCTTGGATGACCATTTAGAAGTCTGCACATTGATAAAACTTCCATCTGTCAATTGCAAAAGGCCACACTGTTTGGATCTGCACACATATACAGTATTACCCTGATCACTACAAAATCTTGCGAAGAACTCAGTGTGTGTATGAAGGCCAACCCCAACTAAAGAAGTGGTAGCTGTAACTTTACATTGTTCTAAAAAGATAATAAGAATAACATTACTTACTGCATGATACCTTTAATACCACAAAACATCTGCTTTTCTTGGGTCTTTGGGAAGGACTTGATAGGTGGATAAAAATGCAAAATCCAGTCTAAACATCTGGCTGACTGTCCAACAAGCCATAATAATACCCTTCACTCTTTTTCATTCCCCCCCTTTTTTGCTAAAAATTATAATAACATTTAAAAGTGGTTGGCTTTCATCAATAAGATAGCCATCTTTTCAGGAATAAAGAGGGAAATAATTTGTTATACATATAATGAATCAAAATCACAGGATGTCATTAGGAAAAGTCAACCAAAAGTTTACAAAATGGTGTGAAAAGCAGCCAACCAAAAGTTTACAAAATGGTGTGAAAAGTTACAAAATCTCCAGAATTTTTCATCAATAAACATGATAAACAAAACTGGGCAAAAAAGGAAAAGGAGCTGGCTTTGGCTGAAACCAGAGGTGGTATTCAGCAGGTTCTGACCAGTTCTGGAGAACCAGTAGCAGAAATTTTGAGTAGTTTGGAGAACTGGCAAATACCACCTCTGACTGGAGATTTTACAGAATCCTTCCCTTGCCATGCTCACCAAGACACGCGCACAGAACCGGTAGTAAAAAAAATTGAATCCCACCACTGGCTGATACCATGGCTTACCATGCAACAGATTTTAGAGGGCACATATGACAGGAAGCTGCTGATATTTCAATTAGATTCCTGGAAGAATTTGAAATATGCACATTAATTAAAGGCATTGTTGTATTAGAAATGTTGGAATAATGAATTGAGATACAATTAAGTGAGTCAACATTAGAGGTATCACAACAATGTCCTCTGATTTTACAAATATACAGTATACACTATAAATAAACAGAACTGGATCAGAATAACAGCAATAAATTATGGTCCTTGGCCCAGAGAGGTTGCTTGCACTCCTAACTATTAAGGTTTTAGTTGAAAGAACAGCAACAGCTGCCTTGGAGCAAAACTGAATCCAGTGCCTAAGGAATGTAAATCCAGGATACTTTGCTCACCTGTGCTTCACACCTGGATTATCTGGCTGGCTCTCAGATATAACAAAAACGTATTTGCCATTTGGTTGATTATTTTTGTGCACAAAAGCACAGAATTTTGTACAAGTCAGTGCCTAGGGGATCTAATTCTGATTTGATCTCTCCTTGTTTATTACCTTATCCCATTCTGTGCAAAAGACATTTTAGTTTAACAAAAATAGTCTTTGATAATTGAACAAATGGTGTCAGAGCTTTGAGCCTGAGCAACTGCAATATAACTCACCAAGAGAATACCTATACCCAAGTCCCTATTATGAAACAGTGTGTAATAAATCATCTGAATGTCCACAGTTGTTTTGACCAGTCCTGGTAAATTTCTGCTAGTCCTGATAGAAGAAAGAGAAAAATACTTGGCTTTGCACTGTCTCTTATCTCAGTAGATGTTCCGTTACACTTTGCTTTGTTCTGTAACCTCAGGCAATTGGGCCCACTGCAACCCAGAACTAATCTATCCTTCAGAAATCCAGCCTTTTTCCCATCGGGGAACAGTTTGGCTAGCTTGCATGGTGGCTGCTTCATCAATATAGTAAAATGGCTATAATTGGCAAGGATTTCTCCTCCTGGCAGAGAGAATGTGTGTGTGTAGCAGGCAGGCAGCAGCCTTTAGGAGCAAAGCCTTCTGTGGAATGTTCAGGTTGCCCAGCTGCTGTCTTTGTTTATTCTCTGCGGAGATCATTAGATGTGATGCTCAGGCATGTCTTTGGCTGGCATTTTCAGTGGCCTTTTTAGTATCTTAGGAATATCTCATTTCTTTCCCACCAAGATGGCTCTTAAATATGAGCCTATTTAACTGACACGCTTCTGAGTTTTTCTTTTTTTCTTTTGCAAGATTTATCTGTAGCATTCTTACTGCTTACCCAAAGGAGAAAAGACTTGATTCTATACTTTTTAGGCTTATAATTGCTATTTACATGAAGAGCCAGTTTGGTCTGGTGGATACAGCATCAGGCTAGAATCTGGGAGACTGTGAGTTCCTGTCCTGCCTTAAACACAAAGCCAGATGGGGGACCTTGGGATGGACAGTCTCTGTCTCTGTCTCTGTCTCTCTCTCTCCCTATCTCTCCCCTTCTCTCTCCCTCTCAATCTCTCTCTGCTTTGAGGAAACAGGCAATAACAAATCAGGAATGATTAATGAAATCACACCAAGAGAACTGCAGAGATTATTCCAGGCAGCTGCTGGAAGTCAACACTGAGTTGAAAGGTGTGCACACATACTCATATGCATACAATTAGATAGTTCTGTCTGGATTTGGTACTTTTGATTACGGATCTAGGACAGTTTATTTTTTATTTATTTATTTGATTTGTCAATCGCTTACAAGATAACAGGTGTAAGTATAAACATAGTTATGTGTTATGTCTCCCCTTTAATTGCAGGCGAGCAAAACAAAAAGCAGCCGTTTCAGAATTAATTCAAATCAAAAACAAACCCCCACAAGAGAACGGCTGGAGTAAATTCCAATACACAGCAATAAATCCACACTCTGTCCGGCAATCCTGGCATGGCAGTAAATCACAAGCCTCAGAGAGTTTGCTGCATGTCTTCACTCCTAATTAGTCACTTTGCTTCTGGCGAATTCCACCAGCCCAGCCGTGTCCTTTTATTCACTTATGAAGCATGCTAATTTCCCTAATTAATGACTAGCTCGACGCTTCCTTTCTAACTGAGTTTGTCTTCTCAGCCTCCTTCTGTTTCTGACGTCTAGCCATAAGTTCTCCAAATTTTCATCTCCGCTGGAAAACTCTCTCATGCCTTCCCTGTCAGCCATTCCCGGCTGCTGATCAGATAAAGAACCAGAGGAGGTCGAAGGTCCTGACAACTCTATTAATTCAGGTCTATCTTCCCTTGTTACATCCATCTCCTCATCCTGGTTACTATCCAAATCGCTAAGCAATGCCGGCTCATATTTTGCTGCCATGTCCTCATCACTTGAACTCATATCTGCCACAGGAGCAGAATCCAAACCCGGAGCCACAACAGTTAT
Organism: Notechis scutatus; assembly: GCF_049901735.1. Lineage (NCBI taxonomy): Eukaryota > Metazoa > Chordata > Lepidosauria > Squamata > Elapidae > Notechis > Notechis scutatus. Next base: position 103,289,312 of record NC_142009.1, read on the forward strand.
GAATACATGAAATGGATACATCATGCTCTGGTTACTAGGACCAGCTTCACCAGTCAAATTGTTAGAAAATCAGATGACTTACAAATGTTTTATCAAAATGTCTCAACTTTTCTTTCTCAACCTCTGGACCAGCTATAGTTCCTGTCAGAGGTGGTATTCAGCAGGTTCTGACCAGTTATGGAGAACCAGTAGCGGAAATTTTGAGTAGTTCGGAGAACCGGCAAATGTCACCTCTGACTGGAGATTTTACAGTATCCTTCCCCTCCCACCAAGCCATGCCCACAGAACCAGTAGTAAAAATATTTGAATCCCACCACTGGTTCCCGTACTATTGCAGGTAGGACAGTATCATAAAAAAAAGTGAGAAGAGAAGATATATAAACTATCTAGAGAACCTGCAATTTTCACTTGGAGCATATAAATATCAGTCAACTCAGGATTTATCTTGAGACCAACAGCACCCATTTAGATCTTGGGGGAAAAGACCCATTCTCCAAAGTCTAGGGCTAAAAAAACTAAAAATCTACTCATTATGCAAGACTGGTCGAGCAAACAGGATCTCTGCAGGCCCCAATTCTATATCTTTCCTCACTGTTGTACAACTACAGGGATTAGTAGAGCTGAATAGGGAGTCAAGGGAAGGCAAGAGTCTGGACCTCAGCACCAATGAAAAATGTATCATTTCTAAAACAGAGAAGATTAGAAATTTCATCAGAGAATCAATTGAGGGTTGCTCAATTGTTACATTCATTTTTTACAGCTATGCATATGTTATTTTAGAATGGCAAACATCAGTAAAGACCCTCATGTTTTATGTGGGAAGTTCCTCAAATTATTTGTACTGATGTGCCAGGCACAATAAGGGAATGGAAGAGCTGTCCAAGTGCACTAAAAAAATCTTTATAATAATTTGCCATTTTCAAGCATGTCTGAGTCTTGTGTTTTCATTTCAAATGCTTGTGCCCCTTTTTCTAAAGAACCACTCAAACACTCAAGGGAGGGAGAGAAGATGAAAGATACAGCAAAGTTATTTGCCAAGGATGTGGTCTGGTAGGGACTGATTCTCAGTATTTGATGGGCATGCTTTTAAGCTATAATAATATTTATCATTTTTAAAAAGTCCCAAAGTCATCAAAAGCTTCTATATATTAAATAAACTTTTTGAGCCCACCTACCTTCCCTTCTTTCTTACCCAGAAACAGTAAAACATCTTTTTTGCTTTCTCCAAACTGAAAATTGGAGAAGATCAGTATTATGGATATACAAAAGGCTCCAGAATTAAATTCCTATCAATTTAGCATATGATTATTTAAAATAGTTATGCTTAACAAATCTATTGAACATTATAATCAAGCAAGATATCACTTGTATTAACTTACAAGTTTTTTATTATGTATTAAACAACACCCAACTCATAAATTCCTCAACTCTTCTACTTCCCTTACTCCACAAATCCACCCAAAATTCTAAAATGTTTCCCCTACTATTATGGAAGCTACAAATCATGTATTGGATGTTTCATGCCACCTATGAGATCTATATTGTGATCCCTGATTTATTCTAATTTTTTACCTTAGTTCTCATAAAAAATAATCCCCAAATAGGACACAACAAAACATTGCAATGCCTATTTCATTGTAATGTATTGTATCATTTTCTGGTAAATTTCCCTTAACTATCATTTTGTTTCCTGGAACAAAAACATCCCTACAATTAGTGATGTTTCTTTGTAGTTCTTAAATTGTGCTCAAAGGTGGTGTATATACCAGAATCATTAGTCACTGATAAATCACTCCGTTTTAAAATGTCAGAGGCTCCATTTTGAAATACATATATGGAATGCCACAAACAAAACCTTAAACTTTTGTGACTGGAAAACTATCAGGATGGGGAGGAATAAACTCAGACTCAGTCATGATAGAGAAGTTATGGATTTAGAAGCCATTTGACTCAAATTTATCCCTCTGATAAATTGACTCATAACTTGAGATTGCTCCTGGAGTACAAGTTTTACTCAAAAAGCACATGGCAGCAGTGGCCAGCAGGACCTTTGCAACTTTTTTAGAAATTTGGACTGTATGTAGCTGTCTTTGAAGCTACTCAGAAGCTACAATTGGTTCAGTATTCAGAGCTTAAGTAATTATGAGCATGCTGTCAGGACTCCAACATGCACCCCCATTTAAATCATAAAAAAAGACTTCTTTTTAGTTGTCACATGCCTTAATTTACCCACTTTAAATGCTACTTCAAAAGCTACACTGGTAACCAGCTGGTTTCTGGATGCTTTAAAGTTATCAGGATCTGAGTATCTATGAGACCACCCTGCTCCCAATAGTTTCTACTTACCCACTTAGATTAGAAAAAGAAGATTCCCTCCAGGTTCTTTCTCTTAAGAATGTTAACTATAGGGCATTCAATGCCAAGCCTTTTCTATCATGGCCTCCTTCTCTGGAGTGCATCTCTTAAGAGATTCAACTTGCTTCAACCCTATTGGTGATCAGGAATGCTATTACAACTCAATTATTTCAATAGACTTTCAGGAAGGGATGATCTCAAAGAGATTCTCCTGTGTAATCATTTCTGCTCTATTGGAGGGAAGATTTCATGTGACTCCTTATTCACAGATACTTTGTGCTTCTGGATCCAGGAAGGTAGAAACTCCCACCTGTCTAACACCATGCTCTTTCTATGATGCCCCAATCACTTCCAAATATAAGGGCCATACAGATACATATCATGTTTATTCTTTTTTCAAAGGAGGTTAACTTGCATATCAGGTGGAGAAACATTTTCACTAAGCTATGCAACAGTGCAGAATTCTAAATTAGATATACTGTTTTGTTCTATTATTTTTTCCTTCCCCAACAATAATTGCTGGTACTTTTTATTGTAAAGGCTGGTCAAAGACTTTGTGTATATGGAATTATAATTCCTCAGCATGGAGATACTTTATTATCCATATTGTTTATCATTAAGCCATTCAAATTAAAATGAACATTGGAGCAGTGCAAGTGTCCACCGAGGGAATAAAAAACCCTCAAGATTGGCCACAACTGCCCATTTTTTATTTGTGTTGTGACACACATGGAAAAAAGGTGGGCCTTTGATGGATGGTTATGACTACTATCTTGATTTTTTCGGATGCCTTCCCTACTGATACGTTCAGTCTGGTAAAACAAACTGAAACTAGCGTTGAAGTTCAAGTAATCCTCATTTAGCAGATATCTCATTTAGCAACTGTTTGCAGTTATGATGGTAATGAAAAAGTAACTTTAGAACCAATTCTTGCATCTTCAACCTTCAGGTCTGCAAAGTGAAGGAAAACTGAAGTAAGATCATAAGCACAATCATACTGGCACTTAATGATTGGTTTGCTTAATAACCAAGTTGCTATTCCCAATTGTAGTCACTAAATGAGGACTATCTTTACATATGAAGATTGCAAAAGACGCTCATGATAGAAGATCTTCTACTTGCTTTGAGTGGAAAGCAGACAAGACTAGTTGGAACTGGGGAAAAAGTTTGTATAAATGCACAATTCCATACACAAGAACACTTCCCACAACATAAGGAATTGAAGTATACCTCCAGAATTTAATTTGGAATTCGATTCATATCCCCTTATATAAATAAACAAAAAAGGCAATGCACTGAACTATTTTGATGTCAGCTGTCACTTAGAATGTTCTTTTAAAAGTTGTATATTATTTCACAAAAAGCTTAGGTAATCAGATTTCCATTATTCAATGTCACATTGTGGTACTTATTTGTTTTTATGTCTGGAACCAGAGGCCCAGAAATAATCCATATCTTCAGGGAACCATCCAAACAACCAAATGGATTTTCTTACAATATTTTCATGTGTGTGCAAATTTGTAAAGTATTCTTTTTCCATTGTCATCTATTTTCCATATCCTCAAATGGGAATCTCCCAATTTTCCATTTTCTAAAAATGAATACCTCTTAAGACAACATGTAATATTACACACCCGAACCCCATCATGAAAAAAAAAATCAACAGTGGAATTAAATTGCAAACAGTGTTATCTATGAGTAGATAATGAGTCTTTTATAAAGAAGCCGAAATTCTTTTCCTGGAGACTTACTGAGATTAGGATCACATAGCAGTATATTGTAATACATAAATCTCTATAATCTTTGGCAGATTTATTACCTACCACACTTATTCACACAGTGCCCTGTGAATCTTTGAAGTTCATAACAGAACCAATTGGCAATATGTAATCAAATATAATGTGGTTGGACAGGCAGAAATTCAATATCATATCAGTTCTCTAGGATTGTTTATTTGATATCATTTTGATATGTAATTTATAAAGCATTCTTTGAGGAGAAAGTGAATATTTGTCGATTTTGAGGAATGAAAAATATTCACCCCAAATGTGGATTATTATTTTTTGGTAGTACAGCAAATGTTGTAATGATGAAACACATAAATGGGTTTTGGATCATGACACTGGAGAAGTGGATTTATTCATATCTTAAACAAACTGATTTGCAAGGAAGAAAGTGTAGAAAGTGTTTTTGTTTATGTTTCTCCCCCAATATTGAATATATACACTCAGTTCCACGCATTTACCAGAGGTGTAGATGAGTAAATGATTGGGGAGGCATTCTGTAGGAGAGGTTACAAATTGAAAAACAGCTCCATGTTCAAACATATTTGCTAACATTCAAAGTTTGCTATCCTCAATTCTTCTTTTTTTCTTGAAAATATATTCCTCACTAATGAATTTAAATGATAAATACTTTTTTTTGTTTTGACTTAGATAAAAGTCTGTGCAGAATTGGTAGGTTAGGTACAGAATTGGCACCAGATGGATAACAAACTGAATACAGTCTTGATAAAGAAGTCTAGCATTGTGTGATATTGTACTCGTTGCAGAGCAAATCTCTCTAGAATGAAGGTACTTAAAGTTACGCTTGCTTCCTAAAGCAGTAGTATAAGTCATGGCAAAAATGCACAAGTCAAGTTTTACAGCTCATAAAATCCCTCCTCCACTTAAGAATAAAGGAGCAATTGTGACTAATAATGTCTTTTAGCTATTATTATGGGTGGGGCAGATTGCAAAACTGATTTTTATTGAGGCTTGATCGAATCTCAATGATACATACAACCCACCAGAGAAATGAGATTTAAATTTTGGATTTGTGTTCCCATCAACACTTGGTTTGATGTATTGTCCTTCTGTGGACCAGAAAATTCTATCTCTTTATAGAGTGTTACATGCCAGTAATTACATTATCCCTAGTTCTGCCCTGTGCAACAAGATTTGAAACTGACTAGAATTATGGCTTTCATTTAAACTCACCCTATATTTGCTCCACCGACAGTATAATTAGAGATGCGCTATCATACAATAGTAGATTGGATGCATATAAGTGTTATGACCAACTTCAGTCATCAGTAATGAAAGACTGGGTAATGAAAGAAAGGGATAAGCATAGATGCCATCCACACATTTTCTGGAGACATTTGGCATGCTAAAGTGCAGCACATTTTCCTAGCCATTTTTGAAAATGTGCAATCTTGTGCGACTGCACTTATGTGCCAGTTCAAAACTTGATGTGCTGTGCAAGTTACCTTTCAATGAGAAGCACTTCAGTGTAAACAACAAGACAGCCTGTCACTATTTTTCCCCATTCTTGTGATGCACCTACAGTACATATGTAGTCAGGTAGGGTAGGTAATGATGCTTTTTGTATCTAATACAAAAATAAGAACAGAAGCACCCTGCTGAAGAGCCAGTTTGGTCTACTGGTCAAGTCACCAGGTTAAAAAGTAAGAGACTGTGAGTTGTAGTCCTGCCTTAGGCATGAAAGCCAGTTGTGAGACCTTGGGTCAGTTACATTCTTCTAGCCCAACCCAATTCACAGGGATTTTGTTGTGGGGGGAAATAGTAGGAGGCAGGAATATTATGTATGTTCACTGCCTTGAGTTACTTATAAGTAATAAATAGCAAGCGCACTTAGCCTTATATACTGTTCCATAGTGCTTTACAGCACTCTCTGAGTGGTTTACAGTGTCAGCATATTGCCCCCAATAATCTGGGTCCTTATTTTACCAACCTTGGAAGGATGGAAAGCTGAGTCAATAAAGGCTGGATAAGAACCTAATAAATAAATAAATCAGACTCAAACCTTATCTATGTTGCACAGTAGCTATAGGTAGGATCACATGATTAGGTAGTTATTGATGGTCCTGTCCTCCATGAATGAATTAGCCTTTGAAATAGATTAAATGGAAGTCAGTTACCAAATTGGATAGTTGCAAATTCCATTGATTAATTCCATTTCATTGATCTGGAATCTCTTTCCATTAACTTCTAGAGATAACTCCACATTTTAATATTGTTTATGAAAGAGAAACAGATCTCTGTTTACATTTTACATACCATTTATGGTTCTATATAATTGCCATGTTTCTCCCTTTACTTGCTTACTCTTTCCTCAATGGGAAGTCATTTGGAGTTCATTGTCATCTACCCTCCCCTTTAGCTTTACAACATGTTGTTTAAAAGAGAGTGACTGAAACTCAATCAAGTTATGAGCCCGGTGGTACAGTGGTTAGAATGCAGTATTGCAGGCAAACTCTGCTCACAGTCTGGAGTTCAATCCTGATGGAGTTTGAGATTGACTCAGCCTTCCATCCTCCCAAGGTGCATAGAATCAGTAAGATCAGCTTATTTCCACTGGCCTAATTATTTTATGAATCATAAAACATATTTTATGTTCAGGTATCATAACATGTCCCACTATTATTTGAAGAAATATCACAATATGTGATAGCACAGGAAGGTTTAATAACTCTCCTGATACTCCCATTTGAGTGGTCTTAGTACCATCACGCATCTCATTTAATTCAAATTGTAAGAAACCAATAAATTATTCTCCCTTAAATCAAGTTTGATTCCTGGTGAGTACATAGGCACAACTATGCAGGATTTATTGGTAACAATATGAAAATAATTTGCCATTCTTTTATTCAAGTTTTTTTTTAACTTTCCCTATTCACACATGTCTAGAATTTCCTGACATTTTCCTATTCAAGTACTAACCAGATCAAACTCTACTTAGCTTGTTGGAATCAACTAAGGTCAGCTGGGTTTTGCTATCTGACAGCAAATGGTATTTGAACTCAATAATCCATATTTCAAAGGAAAGTTGCAGAGTATAGCACCTTCAATCAGCATGCACTTGCTCACTACTTAGTGCTTGTAGAAAAAGTGTTGAAAACTGTCTCCTGGGCAAAACTGCCAAAGATGATCAAATCAAACTCTGTGCTAGTTTACGTGATGGTGGTTTTTGCAATGACAGTTTGGAAAATATAGAAATACCCAACAACAAATGTTTCTTAATCTTCTATGGTGCATCCATGATTCAGACCAACCTTCTACTTCTTGACTGTTCCTTTTTCTTTCCCTAAGCTTCCATTAATTTCTGACTTACCTATTTACTGTCTCCTCCTGGTCCTTAACTTTACATTCTATCAGCCTTCCCTTTGCCCTTTATCTCTGTTGTGTAACAGGATTGTAACTGTTACTGAGCACTAATATGTCTTGTATATACCCCTAGCAGCAAAAGTCATCCACCCAACAGCATGAAATCCAGTAGAATTCATCATTGTTAAGAAGAACTTAGAAAAAGTGTGTCATAGTTCAGGGGGGTGTTGTTGCTCTGGCACCAAACAATACCACTTGGTCTTTGCCAAGGCGGGTGTCAGCTGGTGAATTATAACATTGTCAGATAGGACACAGATAAGGAGAGAGAGAAATATATAATGACAGCTGCTACACAGAGCTGTTCTTTCTGGCTTAGTGAGTACAAAAATGCATTGTGTAAATACAGACAGACAGCTTCATTATGCAACTGTCTGATGCCATGTTTCAGCTAAAGTTGTAGTATTGATTCAGGAAACTGTACCTCGAGTCATCACGTTAATGAGTTATTGCTCTTGGATGCACCATAGAGGATTAAGAAATATAAGAATGTGATTTTGTGTGTGAGGGGGAATAAAATTTAGCCTTTGTAAGCCCTTTTCAGTAAGATGAATAAGTTACATGAAGAGATCAAAATCGAAAGATAACTGCCTCAGCTGTGACAAATCCACCAGTAGGGAAATACAATTTTCCAAACTGGTAATAACTCTTGGTCATGGTTTTCATTTGTTAGGGACAGAAGAGAGGCAATAGCTTTCTCTCTTTGGGAGGGAAGCCCCAAATGTATTAGCGATAGATGGCCGCTATATGCTGGCCCAGCATTTGCCAATGAATATGTCAAAGGCAGGATATATAGTTCATTTCCAGTGGACAGCAATTTGGAAATGACTATCATGAGCTCTTCCATAATTGAGGGCTACACTTAATCAAGATCAGTGCCATATTTGTGTGTTCCCATGCACCCTGCATTTTCCTAAGATCTTTGCAAGCAAAAAAAAAAAAAACTTCTGTAACTGCTAATTCAGAAAGTTCAACTGCTAATACAGAAAAAATGCTGCAAGATATTCAATTTTCAGGTGTATTAATGGCCCAATAGTTAGAAGCTCTCTGGAGAAGAACAGCAAACGCAAATACAAATCAGTGCAAATAATGACACAATTAAATGAGAAGTTCATACAGCAATTAAAATGCTGAATTCATAGCATCAATTAATAGCTTCAGAAGCAAAATAAGGACCTCAAACATCCCTAGAGAGGGGCAAAACCTTAGGCACAACAGACCAGCAGAATAAGGGGATTAACTTGCCTGAGAGAATAAAAAGAACCTTGCTTGCTCCCATGATGAGAATACAGTAGGTATCTGGTAAATTTCTTCAGAGTCAGTGTTTTAAGTCCTAAGGTTTTATTGGAAACACCAGTCCTAGACAGCCCTGGCCCATTCTTTGGCAGGCAACCTCGTCAATATTGCTTTGCTAAAGTTTCTTTTTCTCTCTCATAGCCTTCATCAAGGCAAGTGCATTCCAAAGATAAACAAATGGGTAAATTACATCACACTCAACAACAACTACGATAGTCACTCAAATAGAACTATGGGCAAGAACCTGGCCAGAACAATTCTATTTTTCTGTTTTAACTTGCTTCCAAAAATAAGGAGGGTTGGAATCATCTGTAATTCTGAGAGTCAGGTATTCCTTAATGCGGGAGCCACCACAAAAAAGGCTTGTTGCCTGGTTCAACCCCCCTGGATTTTAACTTGCCATCAAAATATTTTTCTTCGCACATATTTAATACAACTGAGTTTTATTTTTCCTATTGTTAAAGACTGACATTTTCTTGGATTTTATTATAGATCTTTTGTTCCTGCCATTTAAGCTGGTTTTTATGACTTTAAAAATAGAGGTGTGTTTTTTTTTTAAAAAAGAAGTTATTTGAAAATATGATTATATCAAATTCAGTGGCGCATTTCAATGCAAATACATTGTGAATAGGAACATTGAGAGGAAATGGAAGTTTATTTCTCTTCTGGGAGTTTACCTGAAGATACAGGTTCTCTCCTTCCTTCCTTCTAGCATCTTTAAATTTTAGACACTCCCAACCCCTCTTTCTGGCTGAAATGGACTTTTTCTCTCTTTGTAGCTTTCCCCACCCCCACCCCCCTTTTTTTTGTATTCATGGTATAAGCACTATTAAAGAGCCGTTCAGAAAGTTTTCAATTCATTTATTAATCTGTTCAATCCTGGTGTAAGCCCTGGATACAGATAAACTACCAAAAGAATTTCCCCATGTTGAGATAAAGTGATGTGCAGAGTTAATAGTGCTAAAGACTAAAGAAATGTAGTTTTAGAGGGAAAATATGTCCTTTTTTTTTTTTTTTTTTGGCATCATCAGACAATATTCAGACTATTAATTCATAAGACAGTAAACAGTTGTTGAGTTTTGCTCTGAAGGATTTTCATAACACGCCACGATCCATTCCTATTTATCTGCAGTGTAAGCGAAATAAACAATTAAGTTCCAGGAGACAAATGCCAGTAACAGTATTTATTTACTGTCATCTTTTATGCTTAAGTAGTTCTATGGCTCCCTTGTGAAACTGCAATCTTTTATGAAGCAACAGATTGCATTCCTGGTTGTGGAATCACACTTAATAGTTTCTTCAAAGCCATTTGAAAAAAGCTGTAAAATCTGACCATTATTATCCCTTTCATTTCCTTCATTAAAGCAAACTTTTTTTTTTTAAAAAAAGAAGTTTTTATGCTTTCACTGAACAGAGAATTTTTCAGTGCTATGAACACACATTTAGAAACATTTTGTCTCAAATAAAGCCTTGTAAAAATATCTGATTTATTCAGTCACTGACAATAACATTACCAATAGTTATGCAGCCTTAGCATGGCCTTTAACACTAAATCACTGACGTAGAGGACAGAGACAGATTGACTGCACTCTAGTGTCTAGTTATATATAATTAAACTTCATTACTCTGAATACATCTTGCAGAAATCCTATAGGTATCCACTCTGAAGTATGGCTTACCGAGCTCAATGGGTTTAAATGGCAGAAATGGATATTCAATTGCAAGCAAAAGAGTAAACAAGAACTTCTTATGGGCCAACATTCTTGGTGCAGAATCCTTACACTTGAAAAGTTGTAGATAGTTATTTATTATATTATTTATTAATCAAATTTGCAGTGTAAAATAACCTAGTTTTATTTATTCAGCGTAATGCTCTGTTGCAATCCAGATGATTGATAGCCTTTTTGTGTTCACCTACTGGCTTTCTATACAAACAGTAATCTGTGAAGTTATGTGATATGATGCTCGGTATGAGAGTAATGCATGCAGTCATTAGCCACTGGACCATTTCAGTATTAGAGGCACAAAAATAGAAAAATAAATGGATCACTAGCATCTCCAGCTAGATGTGGAGACATCCTGGATTGACTGTGTGACTGATGAAAATCTACACTGAGTGGTTTAAGTTAGCGAGACAAAAGTATTCTTCTAAAATAGACTTTATCCATGATTCATTAATTAAATAATAATAATCCAGGTCAGTTTCTGGCAATCTCTAGAAACATTTCCTTCTGAAATCCTATAGAGCCTTAGAAAATCAAATCAGAATAGGCTACAGTCTAATTTAATACAAAGCAGCTTTCTATCTCCTATTATTAACAGTTTTTCACAATTAGACATCTGAAACGCTACATTTTTCTGCCTTTCTTCCTATACTAACTGATGCTGTTGTGGGAAAATGCAGATATCCAGTGATTGGCAAAGATTTAATGAAGTCTCATAATGGCTTCCTTTCTGCCATATCCCTGTCTTCAATCTTTTTTGTAAGCAATTTTCTTTAACATCATACATTAAAAGTTACTTTTACTAATATGTGTACTCCTCCCTCATATTTGTGATTCTGTATGCTTCTTCCTAATTAAAAATTAATAAAATTTGGAAAAAGTCAAATATTGCACATTATTTTAATTTAATTTTAGAACTGGATTTAGATAGTGTAAGATTGCACGGACATGTAAACTAAGTGAATTTCTCTTCCCTCTTTTGTTGAATTTACTAAGAATGCCATGTGTTCACTGAGTAACAGAAGATCTGGAAGGAATCGGCTGTTGCCATCTGTGTATTTATACCACTTGATTTAAGATAGCTTTCAATATTTTAAGGTAGAAAAGTTTCCTAAGGTAGTATACGCTGTTAGTAAATTGTTTCAGAAATTTGTTTTAATGTTGAGTTATTGGCTGCCCTTCCAAACTACAAGATAAACTCTGGTAATATCACACTACTAACTAGAGCATACAAAACATTTGCTAGACCAATACTTGAATACAGCTCATCAGTCTGGAACCCGCATTACGTATCTGATATTAATACAGTTGAGAAAGTCCAGAAATATTTCACAAGAAGAGTTCTCCACTCCTCTGCTCGTTGCAGAATACCTTATGCCACCAGACTTGAAATTCTAGACCTAGAAAACCTAGAACTATACCACCTTCGGTCCGATCTAAGTATAGTACATAAAATTATATATTGCAACGTCCTACCTGTCAATGAATACTTCAGTTTCAGCCATAGCAATACAAGAGCAAACAATAGATACAAACTCAAGGTAAACCACACCAAACTTGATTGCAGGAAATACGACTTCAGCAACAGAGTGGTCAATGTGTGAAATACTCTACCTGACTCTGTGGTTTCTTCCCCAAACCCCAAAAACTTTAACCTTAGACTGTCTACTATTGACTTCACCCCTTTCCTAAGAGGTCTCTAGGGGGCGTGCATAAGCGCACCAATGTGCCTACTGTCCATGTCCTATTGTTTCTTTTTATTTTTCTTATATGTATCTATTTCATGTGTTCATAACTATGTTTATACTTATACCTGTTGTCTTATAATCACTTGACAAAATAAATAAATAAATAAATAAATAAATAAAATCAGAAAAAGTGGGTTGAGTAAGATTCCTAGGTTATTATAGGCATCTAAGTGCAATGTTTCAGTAAGAAAATGGGCAGACCATATTGTCCAATGACATTCATGAGAGCTAGTGGTCAAAATAGTGACCAAGATGGTGGTCACAGCATGCACTTCAAATCCTGCCCCTTTTGCACATTAGAACATCACTCTGAGATGAGCCTCAGACAACTGTGCCATTTGTATACACTCACTCTTTTCAGTTGCCCAGTTAGATCTTTTCAGTTGCTCTTTTAGCCCAGAAAGATTTCCCAGTTTGGCAGCATCCAGCCAAACTTGGAGATCTTTCCAATAAGAGGTTGGAAAGCTAAACAAGGTTACTTTGAGTAAGAATCTGATGATGGATCACCAAGAAATTCAAAGGCTATGAGACTGAGAAATGATTTTTTTTAAAAATAATAATAATAATAATAATATTTTTTTTTTAAATGATGGCAAACCACTTCTGCATTGTTGGCCCCCAAAACCTTCATAGATATGTCCATGCAGTTTTGAGATGTTTAACTTGACTTAGGGAGTCTTAACTTTATCTGTCACTTTCAGGTTAAAGGGTGATATACCAAATGTGATTCTGGAGAACCTATTGAGGTAAGGATGCCACTTGCCAGCGATACAACTGCGTTATATATCATTCTTTCAAATAATTGTGGACCAATCTACACAAGTTGTCTTCATTTAGCAACCACAATTAGGGCCAGGAACTCAGTTGTTAAGTCAAGTAGTTTCTAATGGAAACTGTGACTATGCTTGTGATCTTACTTCAGCTTTCCTTTGCTTTACAGTACTACGAAGATCATAGATGTAAGGTTAATTTGCAAAGTTACTTTTTCATCACTATCATAACTATGAATGGTCGGTCACTATACAGAGAGTACCTGCATAACTCATTGAAATAATAGTTTTAGCATTTGAATTTCTGGATTGTTTTGATGAGTATGGAACACTTTTTGACATTCTTCCTTTGTATTTTTTTCTCCTTATTTTGGTATGATTTCATGATTCAAGCATCCCTATTTGAATTGGAATAGAATAACCGATTCTGTGCTTTAAAATCTTGTTATTTCCAAGTCTCTCAAGTCTTGCTGATGAAGGAATGCAATATTGGATTTCAGAAGTGAGGGTGTTCTGAAAATTATGAAATTAAGAGGAAGAAAAGACCTAAATTCAATGCTTTATTACACAAAATAATAATAAAAGCTCTTGGATAGCTGGCTGTTCCTAATTAAACAACTAGAGAAAGTGTGAAAGCAAAGAGTCATACTGGCTGACCTATTACTAGAAGTTGTTGCCTATGGCAGAGATAGGCTATTATTGCACATATTTGAGGCTCAGTAAAATAACACACAGGAACACTTATTCACCCAGTTTGAAAGAATAGATAGAACTAGAGACCTATTAAGAGAGAGAAAAATCCTAAAATATAAAACAGATGTAAACTTTGTGGAATAAAAATGAAAGTTTCTTGAAATCTAAGTCTTCAGCGGGTATCCTAAGTTGTTCCATTTTCTTTCTCTTTTTTTTTTCAAGCAGAAAGAGAGATGACAGCAAACATCTTCCAGAAATGTTGTTTCTACACTAGCAATCTTAAGCCAGGGACAGAGAAACCAATAGGATACTTTGGATTTCATCAAGGTGAGAAAAGGCACATTGATACCTTGATTATTTTATCTCAAACATTCCTCCAGCAAGATAGGAAACTATGCCTACTAATGCATAGTAATGCAGTGAGAGTAATGTGATATGCCCTATGCCAACAATTTATAACAAAAGGCAACATTATTTTACCACCTTTCTGGGAGAGTATTGAGACTTAAACCAGCCTGTTTTTAGTTCCATCAGAGAATTGTTGGTAAAGTAGTCACACTGATGGACAGAATTGCAGCCACCTCGATAAGATCTCTATAAACATATAGAAACCTGTTTTGTGGTTTCTAGCATCCAGTGATCCTTAGGTCACTATTCCTGTGACCAGACAATTGCAATCTTATAATGAAATTGTAACACAATCAATGTTATTATATTATAAACTATTTTGAATCAAGGTTCTCTATTAAGTAATAAAGCAAATTCCTATTGAAAATATTCTAAACATGCCTAGAATTTCAGTGACTCAGAAAATGGTACAGAAGGTGGGGAAATGTTTATGAATGTAGGAAAGATTATTTTAGTTGCCAGGTGACATAGAAACAAACTTAGTTACATGGATCATAAATAAAACAATTTTGTGTCCTTGTCAGTTCCATGCAGCAAAATCCAGAAAGAATGTTGTGGTTTACCAACTATCACCAACAATCTTATCTCATGAAATTTATAGTCTTGGGAAGACTGATATTTATGTTTACAATTAGCTGCTTGAAAGGAAATAAAATGGGATGGGGAGTGGTTGAAAAATATACTTGCTTTGGAAAAGGCCAGACATGAAACATTCAAAATATTTGACATGGGATTTTTAGATAATGTAACATATCAGACCTCAATCTGTGTTGAGGCCATGAAATTAACAAATGAATTTCATTCAGTTCTGCCATTTTTTCCTCTCCATTCAGTCTGTTCATATACTTCTTTCATATAGTGCCATCTTGAGGTCCATCAAAGAACATCATGGGGAATTGAAATCTTCACCATCTGGTTTCAGAATATCATCAAATTTTGATGGTATATTTCTTTATCTATAAATTGCAGGAATGTATCTAAGTACTCACCAGGAGTAAAGTTCTCCTTTTGTGCAGGAAATGTCCAGGTTATCCAATATAAAACTGATATATGATTGATCATATGACATAGAAGAATGAGCTAGTGGATTATTGAATCTTCTAATGGTGTTGTCAGGATGAATATAAGGGGCAAAGTTAACACCTATTTTTTATATAGAATTTACTCCTGAATCCAGAATATTTCTGTTACTGCTAGCTGATAGTTCTTCAAATCAATTTTTATAATGTTCATAAACCAAAACATAATAGTTGGCCTTTAAAATTAAAAGAATTCTAATTCAGTAATTCTACACAACCAATGCAGAGAATGCATAGATGATTGTGTGAGACTTGTGGAAGACAAGTGGAGTTTTCTAGGTTGCTTTTCTGAGTTCATCTTATACCCAAAGAACTCTATGATTCTACTTTTGACTTTCTTTGATGGATATTCCTGATTAAAATCTTTCATTTATGTGATATTTGTTGATAAAAGATAGAAACATATAATTGTGTATAATGGATAATTGATGTCTTACATGAAGTAGGAGTTGTCAGCCGTGAAGCCATTTTGAGCTGGAGTCATTTTGGGAGCATCTTCAGGGCTGCCACAGCAAGGCTGGTTGGAGCTGTGAGAACTAAAGGGGGGAGATAGAGATAACTGAGTATGTGTAGCCAAAACAACATTCTTTCCTGTGGGAGCCAAGGATGCCCAACCAGGTGTTGGAGAGGCATGGACCAAAGCCAGCCAGGATGGTGGCTGCGACCTGGTTGGACCATGTGATGGACGTGTAACCTGGGAGAAAAGAACTTTAGGGTTTGATTGGGGTGTGGGAAACCTTGGGTCCTTCAGAATTGAGTTTTCCCCAGATGTGCCAATATTACATGCCGAATAAATCTATACTTTGAGGAACATGGAATTTTGATTCTATTGGGCATGTTAACTGGACCCCTGACAGGAGTTATATGTCCATTGTTCTATTTCAGAATAGTGTCCAGAAATTTAATGTGTTTCCTGGATTGGCCTAGGCCCGTGATGGTGAACCTATGGCACGTGTACTGGAAGTGGCACACAGAGCCATTTCTGCCAGCATGCGAGCCATCGCCCGGAACAGATCCACTGCGCATGTGCATGTGCCTCCCGCCAGCCAGCTGATTGTCAGGTATCTGCTGTGCATGTGCGGGGACAGGGCGCAGCACGTGCAGGAGATGCACGCACATGCACAGAGGCGCATGGAGTGCATGGGGGTCGTGCGCGCATGCCCAGGGGGCAGAGAGGTCACACACGCATTGCATTATGGGTGCAGGCATGTGACGACAAAAAGGTTAGTCATCACTGGCCTAGGCCTTCTTTGAATATTTGAAGATAAAAGATTGTATATTTGTTACCAGCTAAGTATATACATATATGCAACCATAAAAGCACATTAAATCCTATATTTAATATAAGAGAAATTCACGTTGATGTAGCCAACATGATAATTGTGTTAGCCTATGGTAGGCAGGCTGGTTTTGTTGCACCTTGAAAATAAGAAATTTATTATCATATAAAGCTCTTGTGGTTCACAGTTATACAATGTGTCTGTGATCAATGAAAGCTTTACAAGGTGCCACACAACTTTAATTTTTGCCAAACTACTTAATTTTGCTTAGAAAAATCCATGCAAAAGCTTGGGGGATAGTAGTTTCATTTTTTTATCTTATTAAAGAAAAATTGATAGAATCAGGAGTTGATTTTTCTGCTTGCTTGTTTTACTAACACTGCTGGAACTCTGAGTCTGCAAGAATTACAATATATATATACACAGTTCAAAGAACCAAGTGACAGTGCAAGATCATAGGCGTAATTAATCAACCAATAACAATAATAGCCAGTATTCTATACTGCTCCCTACTGAGATACAAACCATGTTATATTTGCAGGCATGATAATGGTTTTCTCATGTGAATAAAAGGCCAACATAAACAAAAATCATCCTTGTGTCCTCTTGGTACCAGTAACTATAGAATAACTACCAGCTATGTGTTTCCTTCAGTCCTAGATACTAGTTGTGGTAATTCAGAAACTACACTTGAATTCCCAAACATATAAAATGCAACGACTCTTCAGCTGCTGTCCTAATTCTGTATGAAAAGATTGCTCAGAATTTTCTCTCAAACATTTCTTAAGTTAAGTATAAGTAGATCCAGTTGGGAATGAAAAATACAACCAAAATACAATATTATTGGTATCTGATTTGTTAAGAAAGGTATTTAATCTTGCATTCTACCGCCCCCAGTCCTTTTTATATGCACCCATTATGTACACAACTATGTTACGCTAACTTATATCTTGTAAACATGGCAACAAAAAAAAAAAAAATGCACATTATAATAAATTAAGCTTTTGATTCTAGACCTTAAATATGGACAAACTTTCTGTTAACTTTTTTGTAGCTGGGTGATACAGTATTGATGTTATATCTTTGATTCCACTGTGGTCAGGAATATCCAAAAGTTTTCAGTTCCAAATTGTAGTGCATTGTCATTCACTAGTTGTTCTGGAACACTTCTTCTCACAAAGAGTTCTCTCACCAGTGAGCAAGGATGTGGTTGAAAATATTGGAACACCTCTGGCCACGTTGAACATGTATCTATCATAACAAAAAAGGTGGTGTCAATAAATGTCCCAACAAAGTCTATACAAATTATTTGCCAGGAGAAAGCAAGCAATTCTCCCAGGTAGAGATATACTTTTTTGGTCTTCTGAACATGTGGGCAACCTAAGCCTAATTGCATGGTGTTTGATTTATGGGTGCCAAGACACAAAGCAATATAGCAAGCTGGTGCCTTCATCTTTACTACTCCAAGATGCTCAACATGTGGTTTTTTCATTCACAATTGGATATCATGGTAACTCTCAATTGCCACATAATGTAACCATTGCCTAAAATATGTTCATTATAGCACTGAAAAAGCTCCATCATTATTACTATATATTTCAGCCATTTTGGGTTGTTATATAAACTTGAGACAATGATGGGTCTCTTTGAATCTCTGCAGCTGTGCTGGGAAGATTCTTGACCTCTGGGAGAGAAATCATGTATCTATGCTGTTCAAGGAACAAAATCTGAGGCTGCATTTGAGCAGCTGCTTATAAACAGAAACCTTTTTTGAGGACCGAAGATGGACAGTAGTAGCTGATGATCTGTGATGAAGATAAATCTCTTTTGTTGCAAGTATTCGTTGAAATGCTTAACTTCCCAAACCAAATTCAGCACTTTCCTGTCTATTCATGCATATTTTTCTCTGCAGCTGTGAGTGAGCATGATGCAAAAATTTATTGGGCATTCATTGCTGCCTGACTAGACATGTGACATAAACACACTGCCACTAATTGTGAGCCATCACAAACTATTTTCCCTGGGAAGTGTGGGTTACAATGTGTGAGTAGCATAACTGATGCTATCCTTTTATTTTCTTTGCTTCTGAAAAAGCTTGTTGACATCATTTTGCCTACTGCCATGTCATCCCTGACTTGTACCAGTAGTAAGATTTTGGTTAATTATGGATAATTTGAGTAAGAATCAGTTACATTAATTAGCAAAATCTAAACAGGACCCTGGCTGTAACATATTTTGTGGACTTAAGGCATTTATGGCTGCTGGAATTTTCTCTGCATGCTTGTAAAGCCTTATGGATTAAGGAGGGAGATTGGGATGCATCTAGGCTTAAAGAATTTACATTTGTTATAGTGTATTCTTTTAAGCCTTGCAAAGTAGTCCCGAAATGAAGCACAAAAGTACTAACTCTTTCCTTATTCTCAAGCTATCCTGCAAGTCTGAAAGTACCGTGTTTCTCACATAATAAGGCCGGGCCTTATTTTTTTTTGAGCCCCGAAAAAACGGCTAGGCCGTCTTTTCGGGGGATGACTTAATTCCCCCCCTTGCATCCTCGCCAACAGCCGCTCCTAACGGGCGATCATGGCCAAGCACAGAGAGCTCCCTACTCCCACCTTTGCTGCAGACACCTTTGGCACCCGCCGCTGTTGCTTTGCTTGAGCCCTTCTGCCCATTACGCTGCTCCAACATGACGTTTGGAGCTGCCGCTTTCTGGCTCTTTGGCTGAAGCGAATCGGCGGGATACGATGGTGTTTGGAGCACTGCCGCTGTTTGAAGAGCTAGGCCGAAGCCGGCTCGAAGCAGGAAGCTCCGGAAATGCGGAGCTGCCAAACAAGATAACGCTGCGCTGCTTTTATTGGGCGATCTTGTGATTGCGACCTGTCCTTTCCACCGGCCCCTTGCTGCTTTCTGCCTTTAGCAAGGCAAGTCCTCTCAGAGCGACATGAGAGAGCTCCGATGAGCTCCGCCGCCTGGAGCTCCAAACAAGCAGCAAACACGGCGTTGCAAAGAGCAGAAAGCAGCAAGGGTGCCAGGTGGAAAGGACAGGGTCACGATCACACGGAGATGCCCAAAGCGCGAGCGCACATAACTAAAGGCGGCGCACGCAGTTGGCTTGGGGACTACAAGGCAGCATCTGCGCCTCTTCCCGGGCGCGTCTCTAGGCTGCTTCCGGAGCTACGGGACGCTCTCCGTTGCCTACCAGCCCTTCTTCCTTGGGCTCCCTGCTGTGGGGTACACCCACTTCCTCCTGCAAATTACGCCGCAACTCTTCTCTCCCTTTCCTCTCGCTCCAAAAAGATCACCATCGTATCCCGCCGATTCGGGCTTCCAGCCACGTTGTGATCCACTAGTGAGGTTGCCATCTCGGATGGAGGCATCGCAGTCTCCCTCTCTTGCTCGCTTTGAACTTCGCGCGGACCAAAATAAAAAGATCGCCCGCCGTCATGTTTGGAGCTGCCACTTCCGCGTTTGGAGCTCCAAATGGCGGCGGCACTCCAAACAAGGAAGCGCCAGCTCCAAACGTGGCGGCGGAATGGGCAGAAGGGAAAGCAACAGCGGCGGGTGCCAAAGGTGTCTGCAGCAAAGGTGGGAGTAGGGAGCTCTCTGTGCTTGGCCATGATCGCCCGTTAGGAGCGGCTGGTGGCGAGGAATTCGGGCGCTCCTAACGGCACTCCTAACGGCAAGTCTCCCGCCCTTCCCCTTATTTTGCATATTTTAAAATAGGCCTAAATTTGGGGGGAGGGGCTTAATTTGATTTTATGCCCAAAAAACATGCTGGGCCTTCCTATTGGTGGAGGCCGTATTGTTGGAGAAACACGGTACATTTCCTACCACCTTCATCTTTACAATAATCCACTCTGAAATATTTGGCGAGGCCCATTCCTTCCATGGCCTCATCTGACTCTTACCTGACCATTGCCTAGTTTGCCTTCTGTCTAACAAAGTTCATTTCTGTGCACAATTACAGTTCTGGGGCCATATCCCTCTATTCCTTGTTTTTGCAAATTTAGCTCTTCATTATTTTTTTCTTGTGGTAATAATGTCTAAGTAACAATGGATGCCTGGATAATGTTGTACCAGTATAACCTTTGTGTGTACTCATGGTGAGAAATAGAATTTGCCACTTATTTCTGTCTATAAATAAGTCTCTTCTAAGTCTATTTTGCTGAAATGGTTTCACACTGCAAAAAAATGTCCTTGATTCTAGGCAAGGGTATTGCTCGGTCTATAATACCAGAATAATGATAATTTTAATATCACCACAGAACCTGTCAGTTTCTTTCTTTATCACTTCTGGAGCCACAGATGTGGCTTTCAACTCTTGAAAAATTATCTTCAGTTTCCATATTTTTGCATATGGCATATGGAACTACACGTGCTTGATGAAAACTGAATGTGTCACTTTCCTGTAATGTTTCTTTGCCCTTAATTTGCTCAAGTGTACTAATGTCATCTTTGAACACAACTGCATTGTTATTCCATATCCTTCTACTTCTGCTGGGTGGACTTCAAGGCAGGAAGTATAGGATGCAGGCTGTTGGTGGAACTCCAGGCAAGTGGAACTCAGAGCTTCGTGAATCAGCTTATACAACATTTCAATCCAACACACATTGCTGGACTTTTTTATTTTACAATTACAGTTATCCCTCTAATAGGAATCTAATAGTGATCTTTTTTTTTTCTTTGATATCATTTTTAAATTGTATCTCTGATTTAGCATCTCTGAAAATGCTGCTCAGTATCATAGTGATATAATTGATCCAGTTGCACTGAAATAGTTTTGCTATTATCTTCTGGTATAAGTCATATTTAATCAGTGGAACGACTTGCCTACAGAAATTGTGGGTGCTCCAATGCTGGAGGTTTTCAAGAAGAGATTGGACATTTGTATGAAATGATATATGGGTTTCCTGTTTAAGCAGTGGGTTGGAATAGAAGACCTCTAAGGTCCCTTTCAACTCTGTTATTTTGTTAAGCTAAACAAGAAGAGGAAAGACAATTAATATGGTATGTTCTTGAACATACACACAATTTCAAGGAGAAAGTTACAAATCCTTAAAGCCCTGAGCCTCACTGAGAGCGAAGCAGAAGAATTATAGAAATAAGTTAAAGTTGCTAAGAATGAATATGAAAAGAGACTTGTCAAAAATGAATTATAGAATAACAGTGTTGGAAGGGACCGTGAAGGTCTTCTATCTAGTCCAATCCCTTGCTCAGGTAGGAAACCTTATACTATTTCAGACAAATCGTTGTCCAGCCTCTTCTTTAAAAAGAGATGAAGAAACAGAAGAAAGCAAATTAAATGTTTCTACTATTTGTTTCCATTACAACTTCAGTTATACACACAGAATTCTTTATTATCACAGTCCCTTACCTGATTGTTTGTGTACTGTTTACAGAAATACGGATCATCATTGAAACATCGTATTAGTAACTTCTTAATATAACAAGTAGGCTTATTATTTTAGATTCCTATGGTTCTAAATGGATGTGAGACATAGCTGTTAGTTCAGTGCTGAAAGTCATATCAATATCTCCCTTTTGCATATCTTTCTAAAATCCAAAATTTACATGAAAAATTTTAATCTGTTTTTTTTTTTAAATTATCCCTATGTTTTTCTTCAAAACAGTTATACATACCATCTATCTACTGTAAAAATAGTAGGTCAAATCAGTTGATTGCTAATAGATTTCTATATTTGCAATATTTCTTTAATGTTATATAGTAATTTTGCAACTATAGAGATAGAAGGTTATAAATTGTGGACCTACTTTGCAAAGAGAGGAATAACTATTATTGCTGAATAATTATCAATATTCAGCTGGGGGAGGGTTATTTTATGTATATGTTTGACATACTGTTTTATATACACCTTTTTTGTCTTTGTTGTTATGTACTCTTTTTTCATTTTGTATTTTAAGATTGTAAATCTTAGAGAATAAACAGGCATACATGGCCTAATTCTTTCTGTAGAAAAGATCAAAAGTTTCTCTCCCAAACAGTGGAGAAAATACAGTATCTCAGTATTTTTGCACTGTAAAATAAATCTATTGAATCTCTTTAAAAAATTCTTAAAATACCATGATCTGACAAAGAACACTATATCAGTGGCTTTCCAAAGTTTGGCTAGAAGTAATTGACCAAACCAGCTTATAGTAGCAAACTTTAGTAATAATAGTTATTATTATTATAAGCAAAGCTAGTACAAATAGTAATAAGGCACCTTGGATGCAATCCCAAAACAATTAGAGCATCACTCGAACATCTTGGCATTGACAAACTCACCATCAGTCAATTGCAAAAGGCAGCTTTACTTGGAACAGCTTTATATCTTGCAACAATATCTGTAGCACCATCAAGCATCCACATCTGCCTATCCCAGGTCCTTAGGAAAAATTCCACAGGCAGACAAAAATGACAAATCCAGTCTGAACATCTAGCTGATTGTGTGAAGAACCATAATGTATATTTGGGATAGTTGTATTTAAAAAAATGTTAGGGCAATGTTACTCATAGATAAAGCTTATACATTCAATAGAAATATGAGAAAGGAAGGAAGGAAGGAAGGAAGGAAGGAAGGAAGGAAGGAAGGAAGGAAGGAAGGAGGGAGGGAGGAGTAAGACAATACATGAAAAAAGAAGAGTAGTTTAGAAGGAATGATCCAGTAAAACATATCTTAGGGCAGCCATGAAAACTGCACAGACAGATAAACATTCTAGTAAAGATTATATTCAAAATCTTAACATCCACCTTCTGAAAACTTTTTAAACAATTTCATAAATAATGGAATAGAACAGAATATGTCAATGTGTCCTTTTTCAGCCCACTGTTGGCTGCTTTGTAAGATGTTTCTGGCTGTCTCCACACAAACATGCAGGCACCAACCTTTCCCAGTAAAGTGAAGTGGCTGGGCATGCACTCACATGTGGGGTTAGTTAGGAACAACTTAGAAAACACCTGGACATGGTAGGGCTGGTTTAATGATTCAGAGAAAAGTTCTTCGTATGCATTCCCTCATGTTGCACAGCATTTTCTCCAAAACATTTCCAGAGATCTAACGACTACCCCTGATAATGTAACCAATAGACAAACACCGATGCAATAAGATAATGTAATCATAGCACTCATAGAAGTAAACATAACTTTAAGAATGTGCAGCTGTGAACAAGGTAGCAATATAATACTTGGACACTGTTTCCTCTGTAAACCTACTACTTAGGACATTTAATAAAGCTTTAAGTGAGTGAATTGTGAGTGTTGCTATGGTAGTTGGAAAATAAGGAATGCTTTCAAGAAGAGCTACAGACAAAGTTTCTCCACTGAAGTTAAGAACTTGTTATGGTCAAATCTTTCCACTGATACTAGAAATCGTTCTTAACTTCGAATGAAGGATGAAATTTCTCTGAAAATGGAAAAATGGTTCTGCAGCTTTCCATATATTACTATACAATAATTCACAAAGGCCTTGCCACCAGAGTCAGTAAGAAGAGATGCCAAATCTGGAAGGTTTACATTTTCTCATCCATTTGCATACAGTACATTATTATTAATAAAATGCACATTTGAATTTTCCAGATGTTAAACTGGGATTTTTGCATTTTCCAACTCATTTGCGTGCAACAGAATTCAAAATATGTACTTTTCCAAGTGTTGTGCCACAGTTCCTCAGTTTAACAAATTGTATGAAGTGGTTATGTTTATTAGGAAGTTCACACGAAAATGTATATGGTATGTATTCATGGAAAGAAAAATAAGCAACATATTGAAATGAACCTCAGGCTGGAGAGGGAAGAAAACAGAGAATAAAGGAAGAATCTGAAATGAACAAATGCTTTCATCCTTTATTTCTAATTGTTAAGAAATTCTATATGTAAGGATGAGGAGTTGCCTCATCCTTACATATAGATTTGAACTACGCCGCCTACAGTTGGACTTAAGCGTAGTACACAAAATTATCTGCTACAATGTCCTACCAGTCAATGACTACTTCAGCTTCAACCACAACAATATAAGAGCACACAACAGTTAGAAACTCAGTGTTAACCGCTCCAAACTTGATTGCAGAAAATACAACTTCAGCAACAGAGTGGTCAATGCCTGGAATGCACTACTTGACTCTGTTGTTACATCCTCAAACCCCATTCCTTTAACCTTAAACTATTCACTATTGACCTCACCCCATTCCTAAGAGGTCTGTAAGGGGTGTACATAAGTGCACAATCATGCCTACCATCCCTGTCCTATTGTCCCCATTTATTCATACCTACTCATGTTTATACTTATATCTTGTAAGTGATTGATAAATCAAATAAATAAATAAAATAAAATAAAATAAAACTTCTCCTGAGAAGCCATCAACCACATCTCAGATTACTAGCATGGGACTACTGTGGGAAAATTATCTAAGGGAGAAGCAATGGACCATATTCCCTAAGACAACCCAGGGCTGTTTACTAAGTACTATCCCAAATTGATACAGGGTCCACTTTAGACCACAGTAGAAGTTGGGTGGAGCAATGGAATACACTTCCTCACAATCTATGGCTTTCTCATAGAGAAAAGGTGATGGTGGCTTCTGGTATGCTGGCAAGGGAGGAGAAAACTGGAGATTTAAAGAAGACCATGAAGTGGTTTTTAGATACCAATAACTTTTGAAGGGCTGTTGATAAAGTTCCTACAATGGATCTCATCTGGAGAGGAAGTTTTTTCTATGTAGTTATAAAGATGATCCTATTTCACTGAAGATAATAAGCAGGTACTTTTGTGTATTCATTTTAGTTGTTATGTATGGAGATTCATTCATTCATTAAATTTATATGCTTCCCATTTAACTACCCAAGGTGACTCTGGGAGGCTTACAATGTATTTCACTGAGCTAGGAAGTCTCAGTGCAGGAATCTATTTGTGATGGAAGCATCCACAAAGAGGAAAGACATTTGGCACAAAATGACTTTGACAAACAATCACAGGGACAATTAGGTCATGGATGCACCTTTAGTTCAGCTTGTGTCTAAACAAAACTATAGAGAGAAGAGTTCACACAGGCATGAATCAATCAATGAATTAATTAAAGGTCTGGCTGCAGTTGCCTCATAGCTGCTTTGGGACCCAGACCAGTCTGTTGGAAGCATTGCAAGCACCGCAACACACAGGTCATAGGTGTGAAAAACAGACCATGTGTGTTTCTTTTGTAATGAAAAGAAAAAAAAACTACAACTATTTCTTTCACTGAGAAGTATTGATAAGCAACCCAAGGTGCACCAGGAGAGTTCCAGGTGATTTTTAAAAAAATCTTCAATGATGTCATACTATAGAATATGTATTTCTTGTTATTCACAGTTATTGAACAGCTTTTAAAGTTGGGTTTTTTTTCCCTAGGAAGAAAGGCATTGTATTTCATTGCCCCAGTGGTCTTCTGTTTGGAGAATCTCATCTGCTATCATCAGGCTTCTGTATTGTGTCCGTCTGTGAGTCAGACTTTTACAGTGGTTTCAGATTTAAATTTGGGGCAGCCTATTGCTGTGCCAGAATGGTTTTTTCGTCATCCTGATTGGTTGGGAGTCTTGGTCTGTGTTTATTGGTCTCGGAGTTTGCTGTGTTCTGCTTGACTGGTGTCTCTAATATCTTCTGTCTGTTTTTTTGGCTCTTTTTGTATCTTGATTGGCTGGCAGCATTGTGTTACTTTATTGGAGGCCTTTAGTGCAGCTTGGCTTCGGGTAAATGGACGGCTATCATTAGTTAGGAAGCTGGGTTTCATCTGGGTGCCTGGTTGGGATGTGTTTGAGCTGGAGGTATCAGGGGGGATCTGTTTGTGCCCAGCTGTTTGCCTGGCTTGTGGTGTGGAGATTTTTTTTTGTTTGTTTGTTTGTGAGTGCAGGCTTCCAAATGATTGACAGCCTGGTGGAATCATCTCTTCTGTTCATGCTTTCTGGTCTTTTTTCAATCTCTATGGCTTCTCTGATGATTCTGTGGCTGGAATTTTCTATAGTGGCTAGGGTTTTGGTGCCATTGAAGTTGATGCTATGACCTGTGGCTTCCATGTGTTGGACTAGTGAGGAAGTGTGTTCCAGCTTTTTGACTGCATTTTTGTGTTCATCCAGGCGGGTGCTTATTCTTCTATTGGTCTGTCCAATGTATGTGGCCGGGCATGATGCACAGGGGACTTCGTATATGCCTTGGTTTTCCAGGTCAATTTTGTCTTTGGGGTTTCTGAGGATGGCTGCTATTTTTCTGTCTGTTTTGAAGGCAGTCTTGATGTGGTGTCTGTATAGTATCTTACTAATTTTGTCTGTAGTGCCTCTTATGTAGGGCAGGACAGCTGTTCCATGGGTCTGTTCATCTTCTGGGTCTCTATTATGTCTCAGTGTGTTTTTGTGGATCAAGTTGGTGATTTTGCTTTTGTGGAAGCCGTTGGCTGTCAATATTTTAGTCAGGGTGCATAGTTCAGTCTTAATGTGTGTCTTGTCTGCCAGGCGTTTGGTTCTAGTAATTAGTGTTTTAGCCATGGAGTTTATCTGTGCTGGGTGGTGGTGGGATTGGGCGTTGAGGTAGCGGTTGGTGTGTGTTTTCTTCTGGTATATGGTGTGTCCTAGTGTGCCATCTGTTTTTTTGTAGATTAGTACATCTAGGAATGGTAGTTGTTTGTTTGTTTCTGTTTCCATGGTGAACTTGATTTTGGGGTGTGCGCTGTTTAGGTGTGTTAGGAAATTGTTTAGGTTTTCTTGTCCATGGGGCCAAATCACGAATGTGTCATCGATGTATCTTAACCATAGTTTGGGTTTGAGGATGCCATTGGCCAGGGCTCTGGATTCGAATTCTTCCATGAACAGGTTTGCAATGACAGGTGACAGTGGTGATCCCATGGGGGCTCCTTCTATTTGTTTGTATCTTTGTCCTTTGTATATGAAATATGTGTTGGTTAAGCAGTGTTCTGTTAGTTCCATGAGGTGTTTAGCTGGTTGGTATTTATTTTTGATGATTTCAAGGGTCTCTTTTATCGGGACTTGAGTGAATAGTGAAACCACGTCAAAACTTACAAGCAGATCTTCTTGCTCCACGTGTAGATCTTTGATCATTTCCAAGAAGTGGTATGAGTTTTGTACATGAGAAGCTGCTGTTTCAGCATGGGGCTGTAGCTCTTTTGCTAGGTGTTTAGCTAGGTTTTGTAGTGGTGCTCCTCTGGAGCTGACTATGGGTCTGAGAAGTATGCCTTCTTTGTGTATTTTTGGGAGGCCGTATAGTTTGGGGCATCTGGAAGATTTCTCTCTGGGTATGATCGTGTGTTGGATCTCTTTGCTTATGTGGCTGGTTATAATTTTCTTCTTGGTTAATTTTTCCAGATATGTGGTTGGGTCTGTGTTTATGGGTTTGTATGTGGAGTCTTGGAGTAGGTGTTAGGGTTTGGGGATTAACCTCTAGAAGAGTATTGCAGCAGTAGTCAAACCAGGCAGGGCCCCAGAGTATACACACACTGAACACAAACACTGTTTGTAGTTTAAATAGTTTTTAATCCAGTTAGAGTTTAAGCATTGTCATTCAGTCCATTAAGTCATTCACCGTATTTCCATCCAGTAAGACTCACTAGTATAGTCCAAGTTAAGAGTCTTGCAATATCTTTATCAGCCGATAAAGATATCTTCTCCTCCTCCGGTTTCACTCTCCAGAGAAACAAACGCTGGATATTCAGCAAACAGTAGCAAACAATAACAGTTCAGTCACAGGCACTCACAGTCAGTAATCACAGTTAGTCACAGCAAGACACAGTTAGTCGCAGCAGCACACAGTTACAGCAGCACACAGTTACAGCCAGTAAGCTTTCCAGCTTCTAATGCTTCCTTATATTGTAACTTCTAACCGCACCCTTAATCGGCTAATTGCCTGCTGCATTTTGCTTAAAGTGATAAGCACTTAAACCATGATATATAAGTTTTATATATTTATTCACCCAAACCATATTTGGTATCAATGTTATACCTAACATACTCCCCTTTTGGGTGAAATAAATATATAATACCTTTACAATCTAATCCCATATTTTTCACAACTCTCCTGGTGCTTACTGGCACCTTGGGCTTTAGTAAAATTATCAGCTAAATTGTCCTCCGACATACAGTACTCTAGCTGAATCATCTTACTTCTTACAGATTGTCTCACGTTTAGGTATCTTAGATCTGTATGCTTGCTCCTTGTTTTTACTCCAATATTTGTGGCCATTTGAATTGCTGCCTGATTATCTTCATGTATAATTATAGGATAATCTACTGTTATACCTATATCAATTAACATTTGTTTATACATTATTAATTCTGTACATAACAATGATAAACAGGAGAATTCTGCCTCCATAGTAGACAAACTTATATGCTGTTGTCTTATTGACTTCCAGCCTATTAATGTCTTACCCAGCATTATGGCTGTTCCTGAAGTCGACTTTCTAGTGTCTCTTTCTGATGCAAAGCTAGCATCTGCATAAGCACTTAAAATTAAATCACCCTTTGGTTCTAAATACAATGAATAATTCATTGTCTTTTTAAGATATCTTAATATCCTCTTAGCTGCATTCCAGTGTCTTTCACATGGTGCAGAATTGAATCTAGCCAACTGATTCACGCAGTACGATATATCTGGTCTAGACCAATTACTAATATAACTCAAACTACCAATTAAAGATTGATAAATCACCTTATCAAACTCAGGGCTTTGTACATCAGTGTTGCTAAACTCCTGACTCATTGGAGTCTTAGCTGGCTTACAAAGCTCCATCTTGTAATCTTTTAGTAATTTGCTTATCTTATCTTCCTGAGATATCTTAAAACCTTTCTGAGTTTTCTTTATATTCAAACCGAGATACTTCTTTATCTCCCCTAATTGCTTGATCTTTATTCTCTTTCCTAATGATGCTATTATTTTATTTGCTTCATCATTAGTTTCAGTTATCAATGCAATGTCATCTGTGAATAGTAATAATAATGATACTTTC
Organism: Notechis scutatus; assembly: GCF_049901735.1. NCBI lineage: Eukaryota > Metazoa > Chordata > Lepidosauria > Squamata > Elapidae > Notechis > Notechis scutatus. Next base: position 103,318,810 of record NC_142009.1, read on the forward strand.
CCATTTGTCTCCCTCTTAAACAGACATGGATCGGCTAAACCAGCTTTAAATCCTATATTGTCTAGTTCCTTTACAATATACTGGTTCCATTCATAGCCTGATTGTTTAAGACCATAGAGGCTTTTCTTTAACAACCAACAATCATTATTATCCTTATTTTCACTTTTAATACCAACAGGTTTTTTCATATAAATAATATGTTTTAATGGGCGTGCAAGTAAGCAGTTTCACATCTAAATGGTTAACTATATAGTTTTTACTAGCTGCCCACACTAAAGCTGCCCTCAAGGTTGCTGCCTTAAGACTAGGTGCAAACACCTCATCATAGTCATTGGCATTCTGCCTAAAACCTTGGGCTACTAACCTTGCCTTATGGATTAAATTACCATCTTTATCTATTTTTACCTTAAATATCCATTTGCAGCCAATGGATTTCTTTCCTACAGGTAATTTGGCATTTTCATACACCTTCATATCTCTTAATGAATTCAGTTCCTTATTCATTGCTGCATACCATCTTTCTTTTTCCTTAGTAGGATACTTTTTAATTTCTTCAACAGAATTAGGAACTTGATTAATCTGGCACACTGTGTTAGCCTGGTACCTATCAGGCGGTCTAGATACACGTGTAGTTCTTCTGGGAATTACAGGGCTTACAGGAGGACTTTGTTGAACTACTACCTGTTCATCTTCCTCATCCTGTTCAGCTATTGAATCTGTTTCTTCCTTTATGGGCACTATTTCATCCTGTATTTGTCTCTTTACTTTATTTTTAAAGTTACAGGGATAACTAATGGGATTTCTATAGGATTCAATAATTACATCTTTATTGGCATCCTGTTCTAATTTCTCCCATCCTTCATGTTCTAGAAATTGGGCACTAGCACTATATAACACTTTAGATGTGCCTTTCTCCCAAAATCTATATGCCCTATGGTTTGCCTGATAACCAACGAAGAAAAATCTTTTAGCTCTATGTTGCCCTTTTTTCTGAGTTGTGCAGGAATATGCACCCATGCTGGTGCACCAAATGTGTGCAGGTAACTTAGGTCAGGTTTCCTGCCATGCCACCTGGTGAATGGTATTTCACCTGTTGTTGTATTAACAACGTTGTTCAATATGTTATTAGCACACATTGTAGCCTCCCCACAAAGAATCAGGTAACCCAGAATCATTTAACATTGTTCTAACCATTGCCTGTAGTGTTTGGCCTCTTCTTTCAATAAAAGCGTTATGTTCTGGCCTGTATGGAGCAGACTTCTTATGCTCTATTCCAGCTACTTTAAGTCTGTTCTGGAATTTGTTATTAATAAATTCCGTACCATTATCTGTCACCAGGGTTATCAGTTGTCGCTTAGACTTTCTTTCAGCAAACCTAAGCCAATTGAAAAATGTTGATATGTTTCAGTTTTGCTTTTCATTAAATAGCAAAACCCATATCTAGAATAATGGTCCATAATGCTCAGTATATATCTAGCACCCCCATACTGGGTTTCTTTGGACCTATGATGTCTGCAAATACCACTTCTAAAGGTTCTTTTGTTTTGAAACCATTTAGCCTATTTGCAGGCAATACTTTGCTCTTATCTTCACAGCAAACATTACAACGCAAATATTTATCACAAGGTTTTAACCTTATTCCTTCAGATAACTCAACTGTACGTTTTAGCATTTTAAAATTTACATGCCCCAAACGCCTATGCAATAAATGGATACATTCTTCATGAGGCTTTATATTATTAAATACAGTTTGAGCCTCCCCTTTCTTACTATTATCTAAGACATATAATGTTCCATTTAAAGCTGCAGTTACCCTTTTGTTATCTTTTTTCAATTATGCAATTATTATCCTTAAAAGTAATTACATAACCTAATTTATCTAATACCCTTACTGAAAGCAAATTAAACTTTAGTTGCGGTACATACAACATTTTTATATCCTGGTTTATGTACGGACAACGTGCAAAACCTTGACCTTTCGCTTTCAGGTTCCAGCCATTGGCAAGAGATATATGTTGAGAGCTTTTAGACATTTTTATAAATTTTGTCTTATCTCTTGTGATGCAGTGGGATGCGCCACTGTCAACCACCCATAGATTATTCTTCACATCAGAGTTGCTAAACGTGGCTAGTTCAAATGCTTTCTTTGGCTTTTTTACATTCTGGCTTTTTCTCTTTTTGCAGAACTTTGCCAGATGTCCTCTGCTTCCACAATTAAAACACTTTTTAATTGTGTATGCCGTTGAAGATAAATTCTCTTCTTCCGGGTGCTTTACTTTGCTAATCTGGTTTCTTTCAAGCTTTGAAGATAATTTCTCTTCTTTCTTATCTTCTCTCAGCTCGTCACGCTCACGCCTTCTTCTGGCTTCTTCTAGTAGCCTGCCTGTTATCTCGGTTAATGAGAGGCTTTCTTTTGGCAATACTTCCAACGAAGTCACATAGTCATCATAGCTTTGATCTAATGAAGATAATATTATGTAGACTTGTTGCAGTTCATTAAATATAAGCTCTTTTTCTTGCAAATCTTGAAAAATGCTCTTCATACAGTTTAAATGAACTAACATATCTCCATTCCTCTGAAGATGCGTTCGAAAAAGCTTCCGTGTAAGATTTATATGTGCTCCTACACTGTCCCGAACATAAATCTTCCTGAGGTTCTCCCAGCAGTTTGCAGCATTTTCTTCTCCACGAATATGGACAAGCTGCTGATCACAGAGAGTCAGTCCTATGATGCATAAAGCCTGCTCATTCTTCAGTTTAAAGTCTTGTAACTTTTCGTTATCATCATCATTAGCAGGATCCCAGCTACTCACATCTGGTGGGTTTGCTATAATGTCCCACAAACCTTCTCTGCGTAGAAGTAAACTACATTTCATTGACCATGAAACATAGTTTGTTCCATCCATCCTGGATATCATGGACAGTTGTGACAAATTTACTTGTGCCATTGCTCTTCAGATATTTTGACTATTTTAAACTAATTAAAACAGTTTGTTTTTACAGTAATGTGCAACTCACACCAACTCTCTGCTATATCCTGGTTAGTTAGACTATGCTGCTGGGCCCATAACCAATGTTAGGGTTTGGGGATTAACCCCTAGAAGAGTATTGCAGCAGTAGTCAAACCAGGCAGGGCCCCAGAGTATACACACACTGAACACAAACACTGTTTGTAGTTTAAATAGTTTTTAATCCAGTTAGAGTTTAAGCATTGTCATTCAGTCCATTAAGTCATTCACCGTATTTCCATCCAGTAAGACTCACTAGTATAGTCCAAGTTAAGAGTCCTTGCAATATCTTTATCAGCCGATAAAGATATCTCTCCTCCTCCGGTTTCACTCTCCAGAGAAACAAACGCTGGATATTCAGCAAACAGTAGCAAACAATAACAGTTCAGTCACAGGCACTCACAGTCAGTAATCACAGTTAGTCACAGCAAGACACAGTTAGTCGCAGCAGCACACAGTTACAGCAGCACACAGTTACAGCCAGTAAGCTTTCCAGCTTCTAATGCTTCCTTATATTGTAACTTCTAACCGCCTTAATCGGCTAATTGCCTGCTGCATTTTGCTTAAAGTGATAAGCACTTAAACCATGATATATAAGTTTTATATATTTATTCACCCAAACCATATTTGGTATCAATGTTATACCTAACAGTAGGTCTGTCAATTTTGTTTCATAGTCTTTTCTGTCCATTACTACAGTGGCATTCCCTTTATCTGCTGGGAAGATGATTATGCTGCTGTCTCTTTTCAGGGTTTGTAGCGCTTTAATTTCATTTTGCTGTAAGTTGCTTTTTGGTGGTTTGCTTGTGCATAGGATGTTGGTAACTTGGTGTCTTATTTTATCAGCTTCATCTGTATTTAATTTAGTTAGGCTGGATTCTACTGCACATATGATGGATTCTGTGGGGATTTTTTGGGGTGCTATAGCATAGTTGAATCCTTTGGTTAGGACTTCTGTTTCTGTTTTGGTGAGTTCTCTGTTGGAAACATTGTACACTAATTGTTTCAGGTGTTGTTGTGAGTTGTTGGGGGTTTTCTTGTCATGTTCTAATTTCTTTAATTTTTTCAAAAGCTTTGCCTGTTTGTAAGTGCTTGAAGATTCAGCTCTCCAAGTTGTGAGTTGTTTTATCTTGTCCCAAAGTAGAGGGTGGATTTTGCTGCTCAATTCCAGGTGTAGTGCTAGCAAATCTTTGTTTAACTGATCTAATTGGAATCTCTTACTGTGGAGCTTGTTCCTTAGTAGAGCCATTTCAGTTCTTTTCAGGATACGTTTAGTGGCTGCTGTGCTTTGATGAAATTTTAATTTGAAGCAGGTTGGTGTAGTATTGTTATCTCTGCAGCTGCGTAGGAATTGGAGGTCACATAGTATTCCTGCTCTTTTAATTTCTTTTAATCTCCACACCACAAGCCAGGCAAACAGCTGGGCACAAACAGATCCCCCCTGATACCTCCAGCTCAAACACATCCCAACCAGGCACCCAGATGAAACCCAGCTTCCTAACTAATGATAGCCGTCCATTTACCCGAAGCCAAGCTGCACTAAAGGCCTCCAATAAAGTAACACAATGCTGCCAGCCAATCAAGATACAAAAAGAGCCAAAAAACAGACAGAAGATATTAGAGACACCAGTCAAGCAGAACACAGCAAACTCCGAGACCAATAAACACAGACCAAGACTCCCAACCAATCAGGATGAAGAAAAAACCATTCTGGCACAGCAATAGGCTGCCCCAAATTTAGTATTTTCCCACGTCATTATAGTTGTGCTTTTAAAGTTGTGGTAACATTTTGGCAGAATCTCATCTGCCATCATCAGGCCATCATAGTGTTTGTCTGTGAGTCAGACAATGGCTTCCACAAAAGCAAAATCACTGGCTTGATCCACAAAAGCACACTGAGACATAATGGAGACCTAGAAGATGAACAGACCTATGGAACAGCTGTCCTGCCTTACATAAGAGGTACTACAGACAAAATCAGTAAGATACTACACAGGCATCACATCAAGACTGCCTTCAAAACAGACAGAAAAATATCAGCCAATCAAGAAAACACCAATCAAGCAGAACACAGCAAACTCCAAGACCAATAAACACAGACCAAGACTCCCAACCAATCAGGATGAAGAAAAAAACATTCTGGCACAGCAGTAGGCTAGCCCCAAATTTAAAACTGAAACCATTGTAAAAGTCTGACTCACAGACGAACACAATACAGAAGCCTGATGATGGCAGATGAGATTCTGCCGAAACGTTGCTACAACTTTAAAAGCACAACTATAATGAGGTGGGAAAATACCCGAACAAAGCTGAATACCCCTCCCCCCCACACACACATATAATTCTATAATGTACAATTGACATGTAGAGTTTTTGCATACCTGAGGGATTCAGACCTCTGTTAAGTGTTAACCAATGTAGGTAGGCTGGAATATCAGTAGTCACTAGTTCCTGTTCCTCACTTCAGGCATGGAATTTGTTTGCACATCAGCATAAGGTTTAAGAATCAGGGGAAAAAAATACATAGTCCTTCAGTTTTGGGTCTGTAGTATCCATCTGTGTATGTTATACAGAAAAATGTATTTCTTTTAATGTGGTTGCAGTTAGACCCAGTACTCTTCAACATCTTCATAAATGATTTAGATAGGAGGATAGAACGGGTACTCATCAAATTTGCAAATGACATTAAACTGGCAGGAATAGCCAACACTCTAGAAGAGAGGCTCAAGATTGAGGTGTACCTTGATACTGGGCCTTACCTAACAAAATGAAATTTAGACAAGGTAGAGAATGTACAGAAATGTAAGGTTTTGCATTTAGGCAAGAAAAATGTTGAGGTACAGAGTGGGTGAAACCTGGAGTGGACAATCGTTTAAATATGAGCCGGCAGCCAACACAAACTTAGCTTACATTAACAGAGGGATAGAATCAAGATCATGTGAAGTACTAGTACCACTCTATTAAGGCTTAGTAAAACCACACTAAGAATACTGCATCCATTTTGGGCCACCATATTGTATAAAAAAAGTAGAGACTCTGGAAAAAGTACGGAAAAGAGCAACAAAGATGATTAGGGGACTGGAGCCTAAAACATATGAAGAATGGCTGGAAGAATTGGCTTTGTCTAGTCTAGTGAAAAGTAGAATTAGAAATTACCTGATAGCAGTATTTAAATATTTGAGGGGCTGCCATAAAGAAGCGGGGGTTAATGGTCAACCTATCTTTCAAAGCATCAGAATGCAAGACAAGATATGATGGAGGCTAATCAGGGGTGGGTTTCTACCAGTTCGCTAGAACCGGTTGTTAACATTCTAAGCGGTTCAGAGAACCGGATGTTAGAAGAAATTACTGGCCTAATCCTGTAAGGAAGGCAGGAAGGAAACATTCTGGTGTTCCTTACAGAAACTGCCTCTCTGTTAACCCTTATTATATTCTTGGCAGGACTAGACTTCCTCTGTCTGGAACTTCTCTGGAGTTTTTTTCCCCTCCTTTTCTGGTACTTTTCTGGTACTTTGCTGGTGTGGAGTGACCATTCAAAGTTACAGTGGCACTGAAAAAAGTGACTTATGACCATTTTTCACACTTACAACTGTTGCAGCATCCCCACAGTCATGAGAAGCCAGGCGAAGAGATGCGTGCCTCGAAGTGAGTGATATTGAGTTGGCCACGCCCAGCCAATAACATGACCACCAAGCCACGTCCACTCAGTCACATGACCACCAAGCCACACCCACCAACTAAGCCACGCCCACAGAACCAGTTAAAAAATTTGAATCCCACCCCTGTGGCTAATAAAGGAGAGAAGCAACCTAGAACTAAGGAGAAATTTCCTAACAGTGAAAACAATTAACAATAGTGGAAACAATTAACAATAGTGGAATGGCTTGCATTCAGAAGTTGTGGGTGCCCCATCACTGGAAGCTTCTTAAGAAGAGACTGGACAGCCATTTGTCTGGAATGATATAGAGTGTCCTGCAGGAGGTTGGATTAGAAGATCCCTTCCAATTCTGTTCTTTTGTTATCTGTTGATTTCCAGAACATCTATAGTAAATGTTTCTTAAGAATCTTTTATGTTTGTTGACTTTTTGGAGAAATACTATATATTAGCACTATACTATAATCCTTGTTTGTTTTGTTCTCAGAAGGAGAATTATTTTACATTACTCACAGTATCTATATGTTAAAAATTTTCTGGTAATACCATATTGGTTTTATGGTTTATGATTTCTGAAATGAGGCACACTTGGCCTGTTGTCTGTTTCAATACTGAACTCATATTAAAACATTTCATCAATTCCTTGAGACTCAAAGGAAACTTGGTAGCATTTACACTAGATTTGCAGATTAGTGGAGGAAAATTCAGGAACTGAATAAAGCCCGGGAATTGAATTTAATTAAAAACTGTTAAATATATCTTCTTAACATATTACTTCAAAAGAAGATATTGAATTTGTATTTCTAAGACATAAGGCATAATAGCAATAGCACTTAGTACCACTTTATAGTTTACAGAACCAGCACATTGCCCCCAACAATTTGGCTCCTCATTTTACCCACTTCGGAAGGATGGAAGGCTGAGTCAACTTTGAGCCTTGGTGGGATTTGAACTGCCAAATTGCAGTATGAGTAGCTTGCAGTACTACACTCTAACCGCTGCGCCACCAAGGCTCTTCTAATGGAAGACATTAAACTATTAAGGCCAATATTAATGAGGATTTGCTGAGCAATCATATTCTTACAGGGCAGTATTTATTAACAAACACTTTTTAATCTGTATTTTTTTATATTGAGATTACGTTAAATATTATGACAATATAAAGCATTCATTCAAAACTAGATTTCGAAAACTCATAAATGATGTTTTACATTTAAAATAGGATTCCTGTACCAGCGCTGATATAAACCTAAAGAATCATGAGTACAGAATAGATAGAAAAGATGTGGTCCCAATTCAATGACAGGGTTGTCATTCTTTTCTGAAAATGAGAAAGTATGCCCCAAAGCACTGTGTTTTATTCATAAAACACAATGAGGAACTTTTGAATAAAGTATTATTATTACTATGTAATAATGTATATGTTCATGTATCTGCCTATCTATCATCTATTTGTATCTTCATATTCATAGTGCACATTATGTATATCCTCATGTCTAACATAACCATGAGGCTTTGGAATGTAATACACTACTCAAAAAAATAAAGGGAACACAAAAATAAGACATCCTAGATCTGAATGAATGAAATATTCTTATTAAATACTTTGTTCATTACATAGCTGAATGTGCTGACAACAAACTCACACAAAAATTATCAATGGAAATCAAATTTAGCAACCCATGGAGGTCTGGATTTGGAGTTACACTCAAAATTAAAGTGGAAAAAAATACTACAGGCTGATCCAACTTTGATGTAATGTCCTTAAAACAAGTCAAAATGAGGCTCAGTAGTGTGTGTGGCCTCCACGTGCATGTATGACCTCCCTACAATGCCTGGGCATGCTCCTGATGAGGTGGCAGATGGTCTCCTGAGGGATCTCCTCCCACACCTGGACTAAAGCATCCCCCAACTCCTGGACAGTCTGTGGAGCAATGTGGCGTTGGTGGATGGAGTGAGACATGGTGTCCCAGATGTTCTCAATTGGATTCAGGTCTGGGGAACAGGCGGGCCAGTCCATAGCATCAATGCCTTCATCTTGCAGGAACTGCTGACACACTCCAGCCACATGAGGTCTAGCATTGTCTTGCATTAGGAGGAACCCAGGGCCAACCGCACCACCATATGGTCTCACAAGAGGTCTGAAGATCTCATCTCAGTACCTAATGGCAGTCAGGCTACCTCTGGCGAGCACATGGAGGGCTGTGCGGCCCCCTAAAAAAATGCCACCCCATACCATTACTGACCCACTGCCAAACTGGTCATGCTGGAGGATGTTGCAGGCAGCAGAACATTCTCCACGGCGTCTCCAGACCCTGTCACATCTGTCACATGTGCTCAGTGTGAACCTGCTTTCATCTGTGAAGAGCACAGGGCGCCAGTGGCGAATTTGCCAATCTTGGTGTTCTCTGGCAAATGCCAAATGTCCTGCACGTTGTTGGGCTGTAAGCACAATCCCCACCTGTGGACGTTGGGCCCTCATACCACCCTCATGGAGTCTGTTTCTGACCATTTGAGCAGCCACATGCACATTTGTGGCCCGCTGGAGGTCATTTTGCAGGGTTCTGGCAGTGCTCCTCCTGTCGATCCTTGCACAAAGGTGGAGGTAGCGGTCCTGATGCTGGGTTGTTGCCCTCCTACGGCCTCCTCCATGTCTCCTGATGTACTGGCCTGTCTCCTGGTAGAGCCTCCATGCTCTTGACACTACGCTGACAGACACAGCAAACCTTCTTGCCACAGCTTGCATTGATGTGCCATCCTGGATGAGCTGCACTACCTGAGCCCCTTGTGTGAGTTGTAGACTCCATCTCATGCTACCACTAGAGTGAAAGCACCGCCAGCATTCAAAAGTGACCAAACCATCAGCCAGAAAGCATAGGAACTGAGAAGTGGTCTGTGGTCACCACCTGCAGAACCACTCCTTTATTGGGGATGTCTTGCTAATTGCCTATGCTTTCCACCTGTTGTCTACTCCATTTGCACAACAGCATGTGAAATTGATTGTCAATTAGTGTTGCTACCTAAGTGGACAGTTTGATTTCACAGAAGTGTGATTGACTTGGAGTTACATTGTGTTGTTTAAGTGTTCCCTTTATTTTTTTGAGCAGTGTATAAACATCCAATATGTCCCAACTACCTTTAAGATGTCTCATCTACCTTTAAGATAACAAAAGTTAGGAAATAAATACAAGCCATTAGGTTAAATGCAAGTATTCGGTTAAGATTCAGTTCAGTGATTATAAGAGCAAAAGGAAATGTAGCATCCATGTCAAGAATTGAAGGAAGAAAGTGGTTTTAAATTATCTTTATCTCTGACATAACTAGGCTAATGTATAAAGTCAGCATATTTTGCTTCCAGTGCTAAATATGTCATTTTATAGTTCACCAGGATCAGAGGTGGTATTCAGCAGGTTCTGACCAGTTCTGGAGAACTGGTAGCAGAAATTTTGGTAGTTCGGAGAACAGGCAAATACCACCTCTGACTGGAGATTTTACAACATCCTTCCCCTGCCACGCCCACCAAGCCACACCCACAGAACCAGTAGTAAAAAAATGTTGAATCCCACCACTGACCAGGATAGATGGAGGAAGAAAATAGAGGCCTGCCTATTATTTAACATTTTTCTTTACTGAAAAAAATGCTTTCTGTGAAAACTTCTGCTGTTATATTGGAAAAGAGATTTTTTTTTCACAAACAATTTAAAAAAAACAGCATCTGGACTCCAGTTATTAACATAGATCAAAGAGGGAGTGAGAGAAAGAGAGAAGCAGAAGAGAAGTTGATTAATAAACCAGATAGAAATGGAATTCACATGTAAAGCTAAATCATAATGTGGTTTGTTTTAAACTTAGAATAATATGTGAATCTCCCCATTTTATGGCATCCTATTGTGTTCAGTCTAGGCTGCAGTGACTATCTCAGTGAATAAGTCTTATTAAAAAAAGATCTTACTTTTAGCTAAGGGCAGACACTAAAGAAGAGCCCTGCATTTTCAGAGAGGCACCAGCTACTCTTTTTCCAAATTCCTTACCCACTGTGCATATTTCATTGTCCCCACTCTCAAGGACACAAATAAATTTAGTCTTCCGTTAACAAGAATTGCAACAGACATATTTTTATGGGTTTGTTTTTATTGGGATCCTTCTAATTTCTTGCTATAGAAGTTGGAGGAAGCTGCTCAGAGTTATACCAGTTGTATAGGCTTGTGAGACTCTGAGATTAACACTGTAAGTACAAAAGAGTACTACGAATGACAGTGTATTGACTCTAACCCAGAGGCAAAATATCATTGTTAACTAGACAGGCAGGTTCAACTCTTCTGCATGGAGATAATTGCAGTTGACTCTTTGACTCTTCTGTCATTATGAGAACTTTCCAGATAAACAAACACAAAACAAAACAAAACAAAAAACAGAGAACTAGAAATCAGCAACTTGTTGACTATTAGACAAGGTCTTAGGTTCAGTGCAGTGTGTTCCTGTAGCCTCCTGAAAATGTTCTTTACCCAAATGCCAAGTAGTTAACTGATCTGGAAAAGGGCGGAGAGGTAAACAAGCAAGGGCTCCTTGCTATCAAGGAGGAGGAGGACTTGGGGAGGAAGGAAATATCATTCCAAATGTTTTCCTTATAAAGCACCCCATTTTGGGGGAGTAAAGAGACATTCCTTTGCACTAAGGACATGCATTGGGACACATGCAAAAAGGGTGGGGTTTCAATCAGGACTGTCATCTTGCCTTTTTTGACTAAACTAAAGTATTTCATGTTGTGTTTGATTCATTTACAGAGTCTTGGAAAAGCTGAATTTATGATGGTTCAGCATGATGACTTGTCTAATATGAATAAAGAAGAAAGAAGACATTACACCTATTGGTAGAGGCATTTCAGTAGCAATTACATGGGCAAATAAAGTTGTGGGATCCTAGAAGCCAAATTTAGGTGAATAGGTAGGATATTGGTTTTGGACTGCTGTTTGGGCTAAACTGAATGTCAACTTCTGAGTGAAGAAAGCCATAGGTCATCTGAAATCCACTTTGCAAGAAGGGGATGATATTAATTTTTTTCAATGCAGATTTGTATTTAAAAAAATTGAAGGAGACACTTAGCATTTATATTAAAATCAGTGATACTTAAACGTGGAGCAGAGCTGAAATAATTGAGCAGCCATTTTGATTTTCCTTAAAGGCTTCTCATAGAAACTGAAAGAAAGATATTTGGCAAATATTCTCTACTCCCTTTTTTATTGTCAGCAATCATCTCCCTCCCTACAGACAAGGACACAATGCTCCAGATGCCAGCCATCCTGTCACACCAAGCCCTCTAATTTCCCAGTGACAAGGAAGTGGAGCTTGATCAGTTTGCTCTGACACTTTATGTTTAAGCCTATTGAATTTTTGTTAGATTACAGTGTGCAAAGAGCACCATCCGCCAATCACTTTTTTTTTTTTACTCTGGCCAGTCACACAAGGAATACCTCAATTTTCTGCCAAATGCCATCTGTATAAATAAAATGTGTGTGTGTGTGTGTGTGTGTGTGAGAGAGAGAGAGAGAGAGAGAGAGAGAGAGACAGACAGACAGACAGACAGACAGACAGACAGACAGACAGACAGACAGACAGAGAGTTTTGATAACCATAAGACCAGAAGTTGGGGAGAGGGGTGTATATGTGTGCACCAGGTTTTTGCCAATAATGGCTGAGATTCTTTCATGCAAAAATCTCACATAATGATATTGCTTCGACACTCACTTTCCAAAATTGGACATGCCCCATTTGCAACAAGCCTTGTAATGAAACCAGGAAGGACCCAAGACACATTTGTATGTTACATGCCCAGTAATATTGTTAGGGGGGTGATGATTGGTCCATTCATTTTAAGGTTACAATTTCATCCGATCTGGAAAAATCCAATATCTCAAAAGGTGCAATATGGGACACATGAAAGATGAATAGCAATGGGGAGGAAGGAAGAGGGAGGAGGTTTTTCTTCTTCTTGGGATAAATTCTGTGAACACCAATATATTACATCAACTAAGGCAGAGATCTCCAAACTTGGCAACTTTAAGACTTGTGGACATCAATTCCCAGAATTCCCCCGTCAGCCATGCTGGTTGAAGTCCACAAGTCTTAAAGTTGCCAAGTTTGAAGACCCCTGAACTAAGGTGAAGAGGCTGAATTGTGTTTTTGTGTATATTTTATCCTTATCTGATTGAGTGTATGTCTATTTTTTTTTCATGAGTGAGGATCACATAGCATATCCCTAAAGCTAGAGAATATGATATCACTAAAATATGGGTGTTCGGGTTTTCTTATTAAATGGATTTTCTTGGGGAGTTGAAGTTAACTGCTCTGATTTCACTCCCCCACCTATGTTGGAATTCTATGAAACCAGTAAATCTTATTTACTTTCCAACTGGAAACAATAGAAACTATTTTCCTCATAGCAGCAGAAGTAAAAATGAGGCTCAAATATTCCACTGCTGTTGCTTCTTTAATAACATGTATTTCAGCAGTGCTAACTTAACAGTTCTTTTTTAAAAATGAAGATCTCGGAGGAGTGAGTGTTGACTGTGGTATGCATTGATAGAAATATATTTTGATTAGCTATTGTTACCTAAATGTAGGAAACAGCTGCAGCAAAGTTTTATGGGATAAATAATATTCGAAAGACTTTTTCGGTTAACTCCATTGTACCACCAATGACTCCTTATGATATAGGAGAAGCTATCCATGCTTTAAAGTCCTACAGCAGTTCTCTTAACAGGCACACTGTAAGCAACCAAATGCAGGTTTGAGCAATTTGAAAAAAAAAAAGAGAGAGATTTAATCTAAACTGAAATAATGTGAAAAGCATTATTAGGGTTACTTTCTTTTTTTTAGCTGTCTCCCAAACTTGGAATTTATATAATAATTATAAGAAATCATTATCTCTAATATTTACAGAAGAGTTTTTCAAACTATGTTCTACAGGTTGCGAGAATATTGTGAGCACTTTATGGGATGCCAGAAAAACTAAGTGCAATACATTAAAAAAAGAGTTTACTCAAACAGAGCAAATTTTCTATCATTGGAGCATTTTTTCCTTGATCGGGAATTTTATTTTTCTTAAAATCAGATTGCACTGAATGAAAAAGTTTTAAAAACTTATTTACAGAGTAAATTATTCAGAAGTTAGTGATAAATGATCACCACATGTTCTATATTGCTCTTCCCTATACTGCATGTAGGGCTTAATGGATAGGATGCAGTATTACAGGCTGACTCTGCCCACAGCCAGGAGTTTGATTCTGACCAATTCAAGGACGGCTCAGCGTTCAATTCTTCCAAGGTCAGTAAAATGAGGACCCAGATTGTTGGGGGAAATATGTTAACATTGGAAACCACTCAAAGAGTGCTGTAGAGCACTATGGAATGGTATTTAAATCTAAGTACTTTTTCTATTGGTATTGCTACTATTTCCCAGGTTTGCTCTATCCAATTCTGCATTAAAAATGTATTATTTTCATGTATTTCCTATCGAGTGTATAATTATAGATCTTTGGTTATTATTTCTATAGATTGGATAGTATCTATATTTATATGAAGTATCATTCATCATCTTCAGCCTTCTGTGTCAGCTCTGTGTTTTCTCAGAGTGATGTGAGCTTGGCTGCTTCTTCCTTTTAACTGCTAGTGGGGTGTGACTTGATTGGTTGGGGGCTTGGCTGTGTTCTGATTGGGTGGGGTGTTCTCATTGGTTGAGGTTTCTGTTCTGATTGGTTGGGGTTTGGGAGAAACTCATCAAAGATCCACATACAAATACCGCGAGAACCTCAGAATATATATATATATATATATATATATATATATATATATATATATAAATATATTTATAAATATATATATATATATATTTAAGCTAAAAATACATCTCCCACCCCAAATCCTGTTATGCTACTTCATGATGAGGCCATGAATTCTCCTCAGTGCATGTCATTAATATACTAGGAGTGCATGTCATTAATATATTTCCTGAGCAGAGTCACCCAAGGTAACATGAAGGTAACCCCAGCTACCTAGCTAAAGCACACAGGTATCGAAGCAGCAGCTGAATATGCTGGAGCTGGATGATCACTTTAGTGGCAATAGCAAAAAAAGTATTTATACTGCTCAGGAGAAGCAGTGGTAAACCACATGGTTTTACCAGGGGTGGGATCCGACAGGGTTAACTACTGGTTCGGTGATTTACGAGGTTCGGTGATTTACAATGTGCTTCTCTGCACGCTGCGTGCGCATGCCTGTAAATCGTCATCAGCATGCTGCGTGCAGAGAAGCAGCCTTTCAAAAAGCCCTTTTTTCCTGCTTTTTAAACTGCAGCTGTGCCTCGCACAGCAGCTGAAGTTGAAAAAGCAGGAAATAAAGGTCAGGTAAGAATCCGGGTGGACGGGTGGGTAAAAACATCAGCAGATATAGAACCGGTTCTATGTCTGCTGCTTTTCAGAGCTCCCAGTTCTACAGCGGTGGACAGAACCAGTAGAATCCCACCCTTGGGTTTTACCAAGAAAGCTATATGGAAAGACAATATAAAGTGTTTGAAGATACAGTGTTGGATAATGGGGCCCTGAGATCAAATGGCTCAACATGTTAACTAGGATGATGTGAGGATCTTTTGAAAGGCTGGTAGTCTTTATGATGTGAGCCTCCAAGGTATCTAGTGCCTGATGTATACATGAAGAAAAGGAAAAGCCAAAGCTGCAAAGACAGAAATACACAGCAAACATGGACCATATGAAGCATTAATGTGAGTTAACTCAACAGAAGGAAATATGAAATGACTCAGGTCAACACAGACATCTCAGGCATGAGCAATTAGAAATAGATGGGAATGGACATTTTCAGTCAGAAGATCAGAACATCCTTGGTGTACTTGGTGTTCTCTGAGCTTGCTTGTTTTCTTGCAGACGTTTCTCAAGACACTAGCACCAATTATGTTACCTAGTTTGGGTAATGAAATGTCTACAAGGACCCCTCAGGTCAATGCTGAGTTACAAATATTCTTCTTTATTAGGATTGGAACATTAAAAAAAACAAAGAAGAAATAGCATCATTTTCATAGTCATGAAGGAAGGAAAAACAGTACTTGAATAAGGGGACTGAATAACATCAATTAGACTTCACCAAAACACCTTTAACGTGACAAGTTTGTGCTACAATCACTGATGCACAAGAAAAGGAGAGAGAAGGTGTTATGGCCAGGTTCTGAAATCAACAGAACATGCAAGCAAGATATATTGATTGTGTTTGGAGACTGGAAAGACAAAAATAATAAAGAGAAAACAGTTGAACTGGGTGGCATAAGAAACAGAATGGAAGCAAGAAAGTCTTTCTGTCAATCCAAATGATTGTTTCATTGCTAACACTCTTCCAATAATCTAAACAACTTCTTTATATATGGACATAACCAAATCAAATTATTCATACAAAAAGGTAAGAGAGATCATTTATAATTTAAAAAGTTGGTTTTGGTAACTGGTAGGGGAAGAGATCATGTACAAGCTAACCCAGTTTTCAGTATATGTTCTTCAGCATTTAGTTATCATTTTCAGGAAGAATATCAGGAATTGAAGTCCTGAACCTCATTGATAGAGACCCAAAGGAACTGTGGAATAAAATCAAAGTTATTAAGGTTGAGTATTTAAAGTGATGGCAAAGGGTCAAAGAACACAACAAGAAAACCAGATGTCAGAAAATGTGGTGGAAATTGCTAGGAAGAGAAGACAAGTCAAGCCCACAAAGATGTCAGAAAATAACTGAACAAAGAATTGCAGAAAGATATTAGAAAAGACAAGAAATATTATTAGAACAACATCTGCAAAGACATCAAAGATGAAAATTGACTTAGAAAAAGAAGAAAGGTCTCTCAAAAAATCTCTGAACTCAGTAGGACTTCCCGCCTTGAATTGATATGCTAAAAGACATAAATCAATAGAGACATCCCACAACTTGGCATCATTTATGCAGAGTTATTTCTATAATCAATAATTCACAAATTGACTTCTTTGGGGTAATCTTTAACACTCTCAATTATCTAGGATGCATTACAATCATGTCTTGTGGCCTTCTCTAAAGTTATCTTGAACATCTGGCATTTACCATTACATCGAAGTCTCTTATCTTCATTGCATGACCCTAAGTATTATTTTGTTTATTTGTTTCCTTCATATTGTTATGTAAACTTACTTTTTGGCCATTGCACTGTTCTTCAGATTTGCTGGCATAATTTGGTTAGAAAATTTTACACATGGAGGTCTTCTAGTCCAACCCCCTGACCTTAGCAGGAATACATTTTATCATGGACAAATGAACAAATGGTTATCAAATCTTTTTTTTAAATCTCCAGTGATTGATCACCAACAATTCCAGGTGGTAAACTATTCCATTGGTTAATTGTTTTCACTATCAGGAAATTTCTCTTTAGTTCCAGGTTGGATCTCTCTTTAATGATCTTCCACCCATTACTTCTTGTCCCTCAGGAGCTTTGAAGAATAAGACAATCTCTCTTCTCTGTAGCAGCCCATCATTTACCAAAAGACAGCTATAATATCACCCTAATTCGTCTCTTCATTGGGCTAGGCATACCTAGTTCCCTTAATTATTCCTGGTACAATTTATCCTGAACTCTGCAAATTTGATATGCTTCCTTTCTATTCCCTCATCTCGATCATGTATGAAAATGTTGACAAGTACTGGATGAAAAACTGAACCTTGAGGGACCTCACTGCATGTTTTCCTCCATGCAAATGTATCTATTTAGGATGACACACTGAGTGCAGTTGGTCAGCCAACTGTGAATCCATATAGTGGTAATAATGTCTACCCCACATCTTACCAAGAAATAGACTAATTTATCAAATGCCTTACTGAAGTCTAAGTATACCATATCCACAGCTCCCTGATCCACTAATTTAGTCACTTTATTAAAGAAGGCAATAAAATGTGTTTTTAACAAGCCCATGCTGGCTTCTGGTAATCACTTTGTTCATTTCTAGAAGCTCAAAAATCCATTGCTTGATTATCTTTTCTAGGATTTTTCCAGGTATTGATGTCAATGTGATTTTTCCAGTCTTCTGGCAATTCCCCCGTGTTATAGGAGCTGTGAAAGATTTTGTTCAGTGATTCCAATATCAGAACTGCTAACTCCTTCAGGACCCTGGGATGTAAACCATTTGGACCTGGCAATTTGAATTCATCTGAAGTGGATAGGTATTTTCTAACCAACTTCTTGCCTATTTTGACCTGCATTCTTGCTCTGTCTCCCATGGTGTTGCTTTTGGTGGATTGGATTATTTTTTCCTTTTGCATGAAGATAGAGGTAAAGAAAGTATTAAGCAGTTCTGCTTTCTCCCTGTTGCCCATAACCTTCTTCTCCTATTAATGGATCAATCATTTCCTTGATGTTTTTCTTGTTCTTTACATGTTGAAATAAAGTTTTGTTGTTGTTGTTGGCATTTGTTGGAAACATTTGTTCATTCTGAGCCTTAGCTTTCCTAACTCCATCCTTGCAGATTTGGGCCATTTGCTGATATTCTGTTCTAATTATGTCACCTCTTTCCATTTTCTTTATACTTCTCCTTTTTGTCCCTCAATTTATTAGATAATTCTTTATGCAGCCATGATGCTTTCATCTTTTAATACATAACTGTAGTGCAAAAACTAGGAGATATGCATAAATCAAACATTGTGTGTTGATCTCTTTTTAGTTCAGGAAGTGCTAATCAGTTTGATTTGCTAAAAACATTTGGCTAATGAAACTTCTCAGCATTCCTTCAGCAGATCAGTTTGATTTGCTAAAAACATTTGGCTAATGAAACTTCTCAGCATTCCTTCTGCAGAAGCTATTCCTTCTAGTCAAACTAGAAGATATTCTCTTCTCTTTGAGAAATTATCTCAGTGACTTGTTATCTGGAAATACTATGGAGTAGGAAGTGTTTCCATTGATTAAATCTGTCTCAATACTTGTTCAAGACTCTAAAAATTACAAAAGTGAGAAGGTAAAAATTACCAAAGTGAGAAGCTGCTGGACCGTTAGACACTAATTTGTAGCTGACAAGATAAGACTTAAAACTAAGTAGCTTAATCAGTGGAGTTTTAAAAGGAAACATGATAATTTAGATCGATTCTCTAAAGAAGGCACCATAGGAGAATGAATAACTTAAAAAAGAATTTTAAACTTATAGAAGGAAACCTTGTTAGACACTGAACAATATATGGAATACCAGTTTTGATGGACTACTTCTTCATATTTTTTAACTCACATTTCAAAAATCTTGTTGAAATTTACAACGTTCGCATCTAGAAGCTAGTTGTGATAAATATATCTCATATGTTCAACAGTTGGGATAGAATAGTGCTTATGGGCATCACGAGGTTCACTTCCCTAGTATCTGCTAAGTTCAATCCTGAGATTTTTTTACACAGTATTTTAACCTTAAAAAGTAAATGGGGGCTTGACATGTTGCAAAGCCAGATGTCAATTCTGAGCATTTTTTTAATTTATCAGAATGACACTTGGATCTTGCAAAGGAAGGGTTAAACAGTATGAATGAAAGCTTCACTTGAAAATATGCCTAATTGCTCATGAAAATATAAAATGGAATTGTAGGGTTCCTTCTGGGAGCACAGTGGAACAAAAGGATAGATTGAAGCCTAAGTTCTCTGATGATAACTCTGATGATCTTCAGAACTTTAAGGTAGACCAGGCAAGGAAACCAAAGTTATAAATGCTAATACTACTTTTATTATAAAGTTACAGTAACAGATGGTGACTCCCTTCCTTTTATCTTCAAGAAAACTAGGGAGGATCAAGCCTGAGATACTTTCTCAAATTATATTTCTTCCTTGGACACAAATTTATTTTATCTGACCATTGTCTTGGTTGTGGTTCTTCCTCTTATTCCTTTAGATTACTCTTATCGTCCATTACAATAATATTTTGAATTGTTTCTGGCCAAGATCTCATTGCCAATGATCATACATTTTTCTTTTTTTTTTAAAAAAAGTTTTATTGATTTTAACAACAAATAAAAACACATAAAACATAAAACATAACATAAGAACATCATCATTCTTCATAAATTTACAGACAGTGTATCGGTTGGTTTATCACTTCTTTTTGTGCATCTATTTCATAGTCATCATAATAATTATATTACATAATAACTCATATTATCAATCAATAATTATATATCCTAATATCCTTATTAAACAATCATTTGACTATAATTTAACTAATTCATGCTTAAGCGAGATAACTATAATTTAGTTAATTTATAACAAATCGTAAAATCATACCAAATCTATCTTAATATAATATTCTAAAAATATTATCAAAACCAAAATATATATATATTCTATTATTATATTGTTTTATCTAACCATTGATAAAAAAGATCCCAAACTTCATAGAATTGTTTATCTTCTTGTTCTCTAATTTCAAATGTCAATCTACTCATTTCAGCACATTCAATATTTTCTTAATAATTTCTTCCTCTAATGGTATTTTCTCACTCTTCCAATTTCTAGCAAATACAATCCTAGCCGCTGTTAACACATTTACAATCAAATACTTTAAATTTTTATTAAATGTATCAGGTAAGATTCCCAATAGAAAAATCTCTGGTTTCAAATCTATATGTTTTTTTGTCATTTCTTCCAACCATATGCGAATTCTAGTCCAGTATTTCCTGGCCTCCTCACAAGTCCACCACATATGGTAATATGAGCCAGGGATCTGATGACATTTCCAACACTTTTCGGATTTATTCTTGAACATTCTTGCTATTCTTGTCGGGGGAAATGCCACCTGTAAAACATCTTATACAAATTTTCTTTATATGCTACTGAGATTGTCATTTTATAATTTTGAGACCACAATTTTTGCCATTTTTCTAAATCAATCCCATATCCAAAGTTCTTCCCCCAAACAATCATTGTTTCTTTGACTTGTTCTTCCTCTAATTTAATTTCCAACAAATAACTATATAGTTTTTTAATCACTTTTTCATCAGCACCTGTCAAAATCCCATCTAAATCAGTCAATTTATCATAGAATCCTTCTGTTTTAGAATCTTTAAGATACCTTGAGTGTATTTGCGCATATGAAAACCAATTCATCTTTATATCTTGTTCTTCTAGCTTTTGCATCGTTTTAAGTTCACCCTTTTCATCAGTATTTCCCCATATCTAACTGTTTGTTCCTTCTTATAAATTATGGGATAGGAAAAAGCTTCAATAGTTGATAACCAAACTGGAATTTTCAAATAACATTGTTTCTTAATTTTCTCCCAATTCAACCATAACGATTCCCATGTATATAGTGCCTTCTGAAATAACCCTGCGATTTAGTTCCCTTATACCATAAAAAAGCATGCCAACCGAAAACTTCCGGTTTGTTCGGCCGCGGCGGCAGGATTTGCGAAGCTGCGCGATCCCTGCCCGCGTAAGCGTTTTTGGGGCTCCGACCCAGCCGGGTACGGAGCTGAGGCTGCCCTGCAGGGGCAGCTGAAGGTAGGGGATCCGGAGAAGGGTTTGGGGTGCTGCAGACCCCCCCTGGCGGCAGAACCCCTTTTCCCAGGACGGTGCAGCGGCGGTCCGTAATGGCCGCCACAAAAAGCTGGCAGCCGGGTAAGAATGCGCAGGAGGAAGTGGAGAAAGTGATTGAGAGGAGAAAGTTTTCTTGGCTCCTAGGACTCTAAGACATATTTAATAAAATTCCTGAAAAGTATGACTTTCTGAATAATACCTGCCAGAAGAGGAAAAAAAGCAGCTGCTGGAAGGTCGCTGAAAGGATAGCTTTCCCTCTTTTTCCTCACGGAATAAATAACTGGATATTAAGAAACCTATTTTTAGGTGGAAATTGGTTTTAAGCGATGAGTGGGGAGAGAGAGGATTAAAAGAAAATATTTGTATGCTAAGATTTGTTGGAGCAGATGCCTTAAGGATTTGAAGACTAGAATATACTGTAACAAGACTTTAAACAGATTTGGACTTTCTTTCTCTTGGATTGATATTACCCCAGAAGGAGAAAGTGAGAACTCTGCCTTGGTTTGGACTGATTGATAACTTTGGGACTGTTTTATCTTTTTTATTTTCTTTGAATATTCTGGTTGTTGTAAGAAGAAAGAAGGAGAAAAGAAAAGAAAAGATTTATAATGGCTCTTTCTGTTGAGGAACTAAGAAATGGTGTGAAAGAAGCTTTCCTTTTCTTAGAAATGGCGCTACTAATTATCAACAAAAATTACAACAGATGAAGACAGCAGAGGAACAAGAAAGAAAGGAAGGAGCCATCTTTAATGAACCTCAGAATTTGATCCAGAAAAAGAAGAGAGAAAGAAAAGAAAAGAAGAGAAAAGAAGAAAACTAAAAGTTTAAGGACTTAAGATCTAAAAAAACATTTAAGAAAGGGAAAAATAAAGTGCAAAACCAATATGATGATTGTAAACAAAGGGGAAAAGAAATACGACAGAGAAGGGGAAGCCGGTAAGGCAGAGGCTAGAAGAAGGGGGGTAGAAAGGTTTGTTGGGAAAAGAAAGAAA
This sequence comes from Notechis scutatus, assembly GCF_049901735.1. Lineage (NCBI taxonomy): Eukaryota > Metazoa > Chordata > Lepidosauria > Squamata > Elapidae > Notechis > Notechis scutatus. The sequence goes on from NC_142009.1 coordinate 103,341,042, forward strand.
GGGAAAAGGTGGAGAAAAGCTACAAGCGTTTTGAAATTAAATGGAAAAAGGAATTTTTATGGATAATGGATAAAGTAAAAGATTTTGCAAGGTACATAAGATGAGATGGTAGTATTGCAATGGTTTAAGAGTTGATAAGAGATTAAAATGTTAAAATGTTTAAAAATGATTGGTTTTAAAACTTAATAATAGGAGGGGTTTAGAATATTGTTTTAATTAAAGAGTTTAATAAAATTATGGTATTGATGTTATTATGAAATTTTTATTATAGTATTTCTTTTTAATATTTGGATTTATTCTCTAATTATGCACTTAATTGTGTTGGATGTATTAGTTAGATAGAATGTACCAAAGCAAAATCTGATTGGGTATTAGATATTATTTTAAAGATTAATTTGATTAACTTAGGGGGGAGATAGAAAGGCATCATACTCTGATCAATGATTTCAGGAGAAACTGATTTTCTTTTTTTTTTATAAGGGATGAGACAAAGGGATGATAAAAAATGGACAAAAGATACAAATATAATGATTTAAACTAAGATGATTAATTAAGGTAGAATTAAGAAGTGTGAAATATGTGGAGAAGTTAATATAGAAGGCTTAGAATGGTAAATAAAATAAGTAATGATATGTAAGATGAGCATGAATATAATTGAAGTCCATGAAGAGAGAGACACCTGGGTCCAAGTTACTTTCCAAAAAGATATTTTTTTATGTTTTGTGTGTTGTGTGTATATGTCTTTTTGGGGGAGAATTGGTAAAAACTTGTAGAAATATAGAATGAGAATAATGGTAACTAAGTCAGAAAGAAACAGATGAAATAATAATAATGATATTGAATAAGAGTAAAGAGAAGTAAAGAGAAATTGAATAAGAGGTTTTGGTATATTATATGGAAATGGTTTAAAACAGAATCATAATTTATCTGACTTGTTAAATTTACAAGGGAAAAGTTTAAACATGTAATGAATAATGATAATTTGTGTGTTTTAAAATTAATAAAAACTTGTTTAAAAAAAAAAAAAAAAAAGCATGCCAACCCAATAATAAATCATGTCCTTCCAATGCCAGTAATCTAGACTTTCTTAACGTTATCCATTCTTTAACCCACAAATTTATTTTATCTGACCATTGTCTTGGTTGTGGTTCTTCCTCTTATTCCTTTAGATTACTCTTATCGTCCATTACAATAATATTTTGAATTGTTTCTGGCCAAGATCTCATTGAATAAATTAAAATTAAATTAAATTCAATGATCATACATTTTTCTATGTTTGTTCCATGCTTGAGTATATTTATTTATTTATTTATTTGATTTGATTTGCCAATTGTTTACAAGATAATAAGTATAAGTGTATACATAGTTGTGAATACATGAAATGGGTACATATAAGAAAAATAAAAGAAGAATAAGAGAAACAATAGGACAGGGACGGTAGGCACGATGATACCCACCTTCCTTACCACAAACAGTGCTATTCCACATTATTCTCATATCAGCATCCAAAGACTAGACCTTCCTGAAGATCAGGAGATATAGAGGAGATGCAGAGACTCCTTTTGGCTGAACTAATGAGATCTAGCAGAGATAAATTGATAAAATCTCACACTTTGGAGATGTTTGCCAGGCCGGGGCAAAGAAGAGCTGCCTTTCTGTTGCAGCAACAACATTGTGGAACTGCTTCCTTGCAGATATCAGTCTTGTTTTGCTTGTTTTCCGCAAGCTCTTAAAGATGGAGGTTTTTCAAAGCACCTTCTTCTGATTTGATATTCTTGTTCTTATTTTATTTCTATGCTTGTAGAATTGTTGTGGGGAGAGGTTGTGTACGTTTGGGGTTTGTTTTATATTGCATTTTTCTAAGTGAGCCTCTGAGTTTCATGTCTGATTTCAGCAGGTCACAAATATGCTTTATGAATAAGGTAAGTAAGTATGAATTGAACCAATGCTCAGCGTAGCCAGAAGGAAAGAATGATTTTCTGTGAGCATGAAAAGTCCTAACCCAGATTCAGCCAAATAACCTCCAGGAAAAGTGTTGCTGTTTTTTTAAAAAAATCAGCTGAGGCAGATTCTGCACAACCATAACAAAAGCTTTCTGAAAGTCTTGCTCTGTTTAGAGTCCCTGTGCTCCTGCATTTGGAGCTGAATTATGTATGTGCCATCTGCACTGCAATGGAGGTTGAAAATCTTTGGTACAAAAAGATTCATATGGAGATGTGCTGAAAAACTATGTCCTTGTTTTGCATATGTATTTTGTATTTTGTGCTCTGCTGCCTTTAACATTGCTCCAAATACCTGACTGTCTTACTGTGGTCTGATTTGCACTTTGACGTTATTCAGTATTGTGCCTTCTAGACTGAAATGTTGGCCTCACGGTTTTGTTGACTCTGGTGATCTCTGGACTAGGTTTCCTGCCTCCTGTTGTAAACTACCTGATGATTTCAGGAGGAACTATTGATGAGTGATAGATCACCCTTCCAAAATGGCCAAATTAGCAAATTAGGAAAGAGAAAAGGTGAGGAACAAATCTTGGCATATCTCCCAAGCCCTTAAAATGTACATACTTTGCTACACTGTTTTATGCATATTCTCAGAAATACCAGCTGCTGGATAAAAGGACAAGAACTGCAACACATCAATACTGAACTCTTTTTTTCAGAGCAGCATTATGGCAAGCCAAGGGCCTCTTCCTTTTAAAAAAAACTCTTGTGAATGATTTGGTCCTCCTGGGACTCACATTGTTTAAATGTTACTCAGTGCTTTACTACAGCAGAAGCCAAACTGCTGGGCTGGCAGATATTGTGTAGGCGTGTAGACTGTGTCTTCCTTTATAGGTGAAAACAGATTGAAAGAGGAAAGGAACATTTCTTCCTGTGGACCCATGTTGCCCCCTTGGCAGGAAGCTTTTTGCAGCTGCACCACTGGCCACCTGTGACAGCAGCCTTCAATAGTCAGATGTCTTGTAATGGAACTCAACTTTAGGGCAGGCCAGGGTGTTCATTTGGAAAGTAAATTGAAACTTTCTAGGTTTTTTTTTTTTTAATATGCCAAAAGGGCTTTTTGCCACTGACCCTCAGCATATGACCTTTTTTTTTTTTTTTTCCTTTTACTGCTGGAATTATTTTAAGAGAAAGATTATACATCTCTTTGTAAAAGTCAAAGCCAGCTGTTGAGCCATTACTTCAGTTACTGAGTGATGAGTGAAGTAGCACATCGGATGATAGACCACATATATTTTCAGGGAAATAGTAGACTTGCTCATTTTTCTTCTCCTTCCAAAATATTGACAACTCAGCAAGGGAAGAGGAGGAGGGATTGGCAGGCACCATAATCTGAAGTCTTGCCAAAGTCAAAAAAGTATACAGGCTCCCAATCCAAATTAGTCTAACAGCTCTACTCAAAGTAAAATAGTGGAATATTCCTACTGAGGAAATTGTCCAAACTTCACATCTCCATTTATTGATCAACAAAGAATTACAACAGCTTCATGCCATGGGAGGTTTCTAAGTTCTTCTAAATGCTCATCAGTATGCAAATCCCACTGACACATTATGGGAATGATGTGAGAGGAAATGGATTGTGGAGTGGAGACTGTATTAATAATTAACCACATTGTTTGCACTGAAATTCTTGTATTTACATTCAGGTATGGATTAGAAGGCCATGTCTTCCAAGTGGAGCAAAGTAACAGCATAAAATCATAAAAAATAATGATAAAGAAGCTAACTGGATAATACAGAATTACCTAGTCAAATATATTGCCAAAGTCCTCAAGAATCAGTGGGATAGTAGCCAGGCAGTTTTCACATGGCAGTTTGGTAATTTGGGGAGAAACTTTCAAGGTTGACAAGTCTTTTATGCAGTAATACTTCCAGACAGATGTCTGGAAAACTATCAAACAAAGGGAAAACCTTATCATCTATCTATCTATCTATCTATCATCTATTTATCATCTATCTTCTGTCTGTCTGTCTGTCTGTCTGTCTGTCTATCTATCTATCTATCTATCTATCTATCTATCTATCTATCTATCCCGCCCCCTTGCAAATGTAAACCCAAATGACCTGCATCACAATTGGGACAGCAAATCTCAGTATTATAACTACTATACTTTAATTACATTAAAGCAAATTAATTTTAATTTTTAAAAAATCTACACCATTTTCTCCTGGATATGTACTTGACCCATTTTACAGAAGTCACTGCCCACTGGGTATTTTTTTCTTTCTCAAGTTGAAATATAACCATCTTTTCTCACTGAATAAGAATTAAATATGGTGGTGTATGTTAAAATGCTATTAATCAAATATAAACAGCAGAGCTAGATTCCTTCCAGATGAGCAAACATTGTGGTGGGAATCCCAGCAGTAAAGATCTCCCCTGCTAATCTCATTGAGCATTTTTCTTCCTTTGCAGGAACTCATCTTTCTCATCATATATATGTAAAAGTTCATATGTTTCCATAGACTCACTGCCAAAAGAACTGTGAAAGAAGAGAACTTGGAATCTCTCTCTCCCTTTGTCCTGGTCTGTATCAAGCTGCCTTGCTTTCCTTTTGCTTACTTTAAAAGAACAGAACCTTACCAAGATCTGTATCCATCTGCATTTCCCTCTTTTCCTGCCTATTTCAAGAACATTTTTTGTTCAGAGGGGATGAGTTTGCTTAGCCAGTGAAGGCTTTGCCATCTCTTGCATAACATAAAAACATGAAGTGTTCAGAAGCACTATTTTTCTGAAAGGATTCACAGGTTTTGCAAAGTTCTATATCTTTCAGTTCAAACGTAGCAGAGGGTGGGAGAGATACAGTTACCTACTGTATGACATTTAGATCTATGTTTGAATGGAAAATGGTCTTCAATTCAGCACAACTTCATTTTACAACAATCATAACAAGAATGAGAAAGAGATTTGGACTTGTCCATCAGTGGATAGCATCAGTGGTGGGATTCAGCCAGTTCGCACCACTTCGGGAGAATTGGTTGTTAAGTTTCTAAGCAGTTTGGTGAACTGGTTGTTGGAAGAAATCATTAGGGCAGAGAACCGGTTGTTAAATTATTTGAATTCCAACCCTGGATAGCACCTGGAGACACTTTATGCACAATGATTATCAGTGTCACAGTTGTAAACACTATGGTAAGATGTCTATTTAAAATTTTTAAAAAATCCTAAGCAAGGGTTAAGGATGTGAATCACATCACATTCAATCTGACCATTGTTCACGTGACCAAATGTATGTGGACAAATAGCAATAGCAATAGCAGTAGCACTTAGACTTATGTGCCACTTCACAGTACCTTACAGCCCTCTCTAAGTTATTTACAGAATCAGTGTACTGCCTCCAACAATCTGGGCCCTCATTTTACAGACCTCAGAAAGATGGAAGGCTGCGTTAACCTTGAGCCAGTTAGGATCAAAAGATTAAACTCCTCTCAATGTGAAGAGAGTTAGCCTGCAATACTGCACTCTATGCACTGTGCCATCACAGCTCTTTAGCATTATTGATTAATGTCTTTAATTTTTTTAACGAATCTATTTTTAACATTTTTCATTTCAGTTGGTTTAGGTATAATAACTGAACACTTGGAAAGAATTATTGTTGGTACAAAGTATTTTATAGTTTCACATACATTATACCCTATCCAGCAATTCTTATAAATCTCTATTAGCCTCCATACTGCCAGTGTGGAGACTAGTACTGGGTAAAAGAATTCTACCAGTTTTCAGTTTGATGGAAAATAATTTGTTTTAGATATTTTACAAAAAAGAAGAGAGTATGGGAGAATGGATAGGGTCATAGGTTTCTATAGGTGAGGCAAAGGAAGCAAGTAATATATATGTCATGATATCATCATACAAATTATGCAATTTATACTGTATATGATTTGTATCATGGCATCACAATATGATGCAATTTATATTATTCACATGGTGATGCACATGTAGCTTCTACCAGACTTCCATAATCACAGGCATCCTACAAGAGGGTTGGGGCACATAAATAACTACTTTCCTATTATCAGACATATGATATGACTGAAGTACTTGTGTCAGACTAATAATGTTACATAATTGGATTATGACATGATGCATCTTCATCATTTTGGTTATGACATTATGGCTTGTTATAGATGTCACAGCTGTCTTTCTCTATTCTATCATCTCCCCAGTAATTCTACAGCCTCCTATACTGCTTCATGGCTTCCTATTCTTTTATTAAATCCCAAGGAAGACCTAATTAGGGAACACTTCCTACTGGGCATTTTTAGCAGTGGTACTTTTATGACTTTTAAGAAGACTTATTTTTGAGAAATTGTTAGACATCAACTTTTTTTCTTTTTCTTTTTTGCCCTTGAGAAATTCAGGGAAGTTGTTCACCCAATATCTCTGTCCACAAATGTGATAGAGAAGTTTCAAAAAGTTTCTGTACCAAACTGCAGCACAAATTATTGCTGTGGGACCAATAGTGTATTCACGATAGAGGTGAGATAAAAGCCATGGATTTCCTTAATAGTTGTAGAGCTATCCTTCTCTTAGTTCTGCAATATTTTCATTCTCAACTGTCTCTTGGATAGACTGTCAAACTATTCTATTTTTATACTCTGTGGCAGAAAAATCTTCAAAGGGACACTTGATGTGAGATTGCTCTGCTATAGTATATTTGAAAATGATGACATCAGGGGAATTAAAGTTTCCCACCATCCGACTTCCTGTCATTCAGTCACATATAAGTCTCTTCCCTTAAAGATGAGAAGAGAGACATTTAAGAAAGGAAAAAGTCTTGTAGATATGTTAAAAAATAAAACAAAACAAAAATCATGGGCATTTTTTTGCATGTAGGCTAATATATAGAATGATGACCATGCAATGAAACTTGAGTGTGCTATGTATGCTACCTGGGGTTATTGTTATATTATTAATCTGAACACCAACTTTTCTTTTCTTTTTAGTTTCAGAACTCTACAGCCACTTTAAACAAACAATATTGTTTTATATTTCCTCTTGATTTTTATTTAGCAACTTGGTTGTAGACTCATAATACTTGTGAGAGCATAAGCAAAAAATATTATTTAATGCAGCCAATAGACCAGGAACATCAATAATAGAGTAACTGAAAAGTGAAATCTACATTCTTTTTTCATTAGCATTACATTTCTACCCAGTAAAAATACATCCGCTTGCAAATTTGTAATAAAACTGTATATAAAAAATAGGACAGCAGATTTAATAGGCGTATTTGCCTATGTCATCGAACTAGCCAGGTGTGATCTGTTGTACCCCAAATATTCTAGGTCTTAACAGAGTAAAATTATACTGCATGTTAGGGAATGTCCCTGGACATCCAGTTGAGTCTTTCTCACCTTGTTAGTTGTGGGCAAAAAGCCAGGTATAACCATAAGGGAGGGAAACTGCTGTAGCACCCATATGTTGATGCTGCATGAGATAGCAAAGGGTCTCTCAACAATTGTATTTTTATATTGTTATATTTTATTATGCTAATTTGTGTTTTGTTATATATTGTTCATTGTTTCATGGTGTGGGCATTCCAATTCTTGCAGTGCTAGTGGCCTCTGTTCATAATAAAGGAGCTCATTCATTAAGGAAACACATCCCCTTACATTCCATAGGATTTATTCATGGATGGGAAGTTGTCTTGCAAGGCTACCAAATCACAACCTGGAAAATGAAAAAAGACACTGTAGATCTGTTGCGTGTCTTTTGTGGTAGAAAGATGATACATTCACTAAATATTTAAAAAATACAAGATAAGTAGGTATAGGGCTCATCCAGACAGGTCATTTAGCATGTTTCCTCTAGTCCACGAGATGGCACACAGTATTTTACTTGTCCTCATAACCAATTTCTATTATACTGCATTAACAAAACCATTGAGTGGTAGTGTTCTATTTGCTATTAGGGCATGATAAATTGAAGCACTTTGGGATTTACCTGCTCAGAGGAAAGATGCACACCTTATACTTTTCCTAATGTGGGGGAGCTTTTGAGTTGTGGGAGATGACTGTACTGGATTTTAGCCATTTCTCATATTCTGATCTGGAGGATGGTTGGGTTTTCCATTCCTGCTTTACAGGTGAAACTCGAAAAATTAGAATATCGTGCAAAAGTTCATTTATTTCAGTAACTTAAAAGGTGAAACTAATATATGAGATAGACTCATTACATGCAAAGCAAGGTAGTTCAAGCTGTGATTTGTCATATTTGAGATGATTATGGTTTACAGTTCATGAAAACCCCAAATCCACAATCTCAGAAAATTAGAATATTGTGAAAAGGTTCAATATTCTAGGCTCAAGGTGTCACACTCTAACCAGCTAATTAAGCCATAACACCTGCAAAGGGTTCCTGAGCCTTTAAATGGTCTCTCAGTCTGGTTCAGTAGGAATCACAATCATGGGAAAGACTGCTGACCTGACAGTTGTGCAGAAAACCATCATTGACACCCTCCATAAGGAGGGAAAGCCTCAAAAGGTCATTGCAAAAGAAGTTGGGTGTTCCCAAATGTTGTATCAAAGCACATTAATAGAAAGTTATGTGGAAGGGAAAAGTGTAGAAGAAAAAGGTGCACAAGCAGCAGGGATGACCGCAGCCTGGAGAGGATTGTCAGGAAAAGGCCATTCAAAAGTGTTGGGGACTTTCACAAGGAGTGGACTGAGGCTGGAGTCAGTGCATCAAGAGCCACCACACACAGACGGATCCTGGACATGGGCTTCAAATGTTGTATTCCTCTTGTCAAGCTGCTCCTGAACAACAAACAACGTCAGAAGCGTCTTACCTGGGCTAAAGAAAAACAGAACTGGTCTGTTGCTCAGTGTTCCAAAGTCCTCTTTTCTGGTCAGAGCAACTTTTGCATCTCATTTGGAAACCAAGGATCAGAGTCTGGACAAAGAATGGAGAGGCACACACTGCAAGATGCTTGAAGTCCAGTGTGAAGTTTCCGCAGTCTGTGTTGATTTGGGGAGCCATGTCATCTGCTGGTGTTGTGCTTCATTAAGTCCAGGGTCAACACAGCTGTCTACCAGGAGATTTTGGAGCACTTCATCCTTCCTTCCGCAGACGAGCTTTATGGGGATGCTGATTTCATTTTCCAGCATTTTCCACTGCCAACAGCACCAAAACCTGGTTCAATGACCTGGGATTACTGTACTTGATTGGCCAGCAAACTTGCCTGATCTGAACCCCATAGAGAATCTATGGGGCATTGCCAAGAGAAAGATGAGAGACATGTGACTGAATAATGCAGAAGAGCTGAAGGCCGCTATTGAAGCATCCTGGTCTTCCATAACACCTCAGCAGTGCCACAGGCTGATAGCTTCCATGCCATACTGCTTTGAGGCAGTAATTGCTGCAAAAGGGGCCCAAACCAAGTACTGAGTACATATGCATGCTTAGACTTTTCAGAGGTCTGATATTGTTCTATGTACAATCCTTGTTTTATTGATTGCATGTAATATTCTAATTTTCTGAGATTGTGGATTTGGGGTTTTCATGAGCTGTAAGCCATCATCATCTCAATTATGACAAATCATGGCTTGAACTATCTTGCTTTGCATGTAATGAGTCTATCTCATATATTAGTTTCACCTTTTAAGTTGCATTACTGAAATAAATGAACTTTTGCACGATATTCTAATTTTTTGAGTTTCACCTGTATGAAAAGCCTTTGCCCCACCCCCAGTGATCACTTGCAAAATCTGATCCATTGAGTAGATGACAGAAAGTCAACTCATGAAGGGAAAAAAAATGTCCTAATTGGCAGCCACTTCACACAGCAAGTGCCAATGACTTGCCAAAATTGGCTAATAGGGATTGGAAAGATCCCAGACCCTGCATGTCATCAGCATAGTTGCTTCTGCAAGAAGATAGTTCTGAATTTAGGAAGCCTCAGGTATGGCCAGGAGATGAGAGAAAAGATGAATCAGGAGGATGCAACTTTAAAAAAATATTTAGTAAGGCATCCTTGAGGCAAAGGTCATGCAGATGTAGCAATAACTTCGTCTTCACATTCCTTCTCTCCTTCTGTCACTAATGGAACAGAAATTTTTTTGTCTCCTACTTGACTGAACAACTAAAAACTTTGTCTATCTTTTCCAAATTATAAAAATCACATTCCAAAAAGAAAGGTTTTAAGTCTAAGTATTGACATATGGGGTGTGTATGTGTGTGTGTGTTTGAGTGTGCATGTGTATATTTATAAATATGACATTTAGACAATGGGGTAGAGGATAGGCATATCCCATATGTAAAAGAATAGCAATAAGAAATATTTTTAAAATAGATACCAACCTACAATCATGTCCTCAGAGACAAAACAAAACTAAAAGAAGACTGAAAATGCATACAAAAATAAATCATTAAAACATATTTTGTTTTCAAAAATAACTCCATGTCCATTTATGAACACCTTGTAACTTATGAAATGTTTGAGATATTCTCTAGACTCTACAGATTAATAACATTGCTCTTGTTTCTATGGAAAGTGCTTATATAACATTCAGCTATTTTTGATATCCAACGCATATCTTTTTACTGCTTCTGGGACATAGATTCCCTCAACTTCTTTCTTCTGAGGTCAACAACAGAAAGAGAATCCATATTTGTTCATCATTTTGGTATCTCTTCATACCCAGATATTTGCAAAGTCAGCCAGATATCCTGAAATCCCAGTCTCATAAAATCTCAATAAGAGAACGCATTGAATTAAACCAAAGCCCAAATGGACACTATTTGGAACGAGCCATTTCTCTAAAATACAGGAGAGGAGGAAATCCTGGAGTCAGTAACCCACAAGTCCACCTTCATATCAAAGTGACTTTTGAAATCATGGTGCTTTTCTTTGGCCCAACCCTAGTTTTTGGAGTTGGGGGGGGAGGAATTCTTGGGTTTTGAGAGAGATGCTTACTCATTCAATATTTCCCAGGGTAGCTTGTCCTGAATTTTAGTAATATATGGTTTTGCAAATGGTATTAACTGATTTGGACAATCATACATAGCCTATTCATAGGAGTCCATGCTGAAGCAAAACACAAACAGCATTTATTCTTCTCTCGTGTTAAATTAATGGAGATGAGTTTTGTTATAGTCCAGGAATTTTATTGAATCATTTCTGGAGTAATTTAGACCAGGGGTCTCCAACCTTAGCAACTTTAAGACTTGTGGACTTCAACTCCCAGAATTCCTCAGCCAGCAAAGCTGGCCAAGGAATTCTGCAAGTTGAAGTCCACAAGTCTTAAAGTTGCCAAGGTTGCAGACCCCTGATCTAGACTGCATTAGGGCCACTTTATGACTCTGGATTACATTTTCAAAGTTGATCAGATAGTTGAACTGAGCTGAGCTGAAATGAACTATCTAAACCCCATCCCCCCATCCCATCCACACCAAATAAGAAATGGATAAAAAAGTTGAACAAATGTAGCTTCACTTTATTTTCACCTCTATGACTTCAGCCAACCAAGATTTGGTTTCCCAAGGGCACATTACTAAAACACACTCAGTCTTATAACAATTGGCCTTCCAGTAATAGGTAACTATAAATCCAAAAGGAACACTGATAACTATATAAATCTTTGGAAGATACTTCACTTCAGTGGTAAGGTTGCTGAAAATGCCATTTTGAAACAACTCTGCAAAGCATCTGGATATATTATTTAACCCAGTAGGAATGTCTTCTGAACATGCAAAAAGCCCTTTTTTATCAACTGAGGTAGCCAACCAAATAAGAGAGGCTATGCCTTGATCCTTTGTGGAAGGATATTGCTTCAGGTGCATGAAATGCCTGCATGAAGCAGATTAAGCCCAATCTACGCAGCTCAATTAATCAAATAATTCAATTCAGATACATAGATAGCACTTTGGTTGAAACCACTCTACTTTTCCTAGAGAATCTGTTTGTTTAATAACTCATCAATCATCATTCCTTGTTTTTTCATGAAAGGAAAAGATGAGTGCTATTGTTTTTATTATTACAGAAGTCCAACTTAAAATATTTCTTCCATGTGATGAATATTTAAAGACAACAGTAATTTTCTGTTGTTTCTCTAAGAACAATGATGAAGTACTTAGGATTGCACAAAAGTACAATAGTCTGTGTATAAATAGAGACTGAAGATTAGGTGGAAGCAGAGATCTAAGCTATTGTCATGTAGTGATGAAAATATAGAGATACCCAGTTAAAGTTCACCCTCAGCCAATGAAATTCACTGGCTGATTTTGAGCCAGTTCATCATACCATCTTCTCATGAAATTGCTATTTTTGGGGGGTGGGGTGTGTGGAATAGAACCACTGCCTTGAAATTCTGATTTCTGATGTATATTTTAATAAATAAACATTGCTGGAATGAAATATGAAATAACAGGGATATGATTGTCAATATGCTTAAATTATCATCCTCTAGTTCAGCAGATGCCTCAGGATTATAAACACCCTGTTCATCTGCAAGAAAATAAAGTTCTGCTGAGGTCCTTTGGATCAAAATGGAGTGCTTGTACTACTGTGACAGATAATGCAGCACAAAATAGGACAAGTATCTGGATTAGCTAGGATTCTAGAGCTCTTCTTTTCTCTCACCCTTTCTTGAACTTTGACAAAAACTAGGCTCACACAAGTTCAGTCAGAGTAAATTCCCATGTTTGAGAAAATGGATAGGGAAAGCACATATAGAAAAGGATGGTACTATGGATCCACCAATCATATCTTTGGAAGTTATGCTCTTGTAACAAAATTGTGGACTATGCTATTATAACAATATGCAAGGCAGTTAAATTTAAGGTGAGTTAATGGGTATCATCAGTTAATGGGTATCATCAGAAAATACAGAGGATATAATCTGATGAATTTACTATTCTCTTTATACAGTAATCTTGGAAATTCTATCCCTGTGGGAAGAGACATTGAAGATTTATTAAACTTTTACATAGCACTACAATTCCAAAGATTCTTTGGAAGAAACCAGGGAAGCAAAGGAAGAAAGGAGGGAAGAACGGAATGAATAGATAGATATTATCATCTCATGAAAGTGTATTTTATTCTGATTATATGGCAGATATATGTATCTTTCTCTGAGGAAAGTAAAACTATATGATAAAAATATGAGTTTAACTATATTTGTTATACAGTTATGAAGTCTGCTTACATATCTGTTAGTAAATGAAAAAAAATATTTTTCCTAAATGACCTACAATGTTGTGTGATACTGCTCCCTGTGTGAAATTTTTATTTTGTTGCTTACTGCTTTCTTTTAGCTGAAAAGTGCCTGATGAAAGCATCGGTGTGTTTTTTTCTAATCCAAAGGAATGGATGAGGAAATTGTGTGAACAAAAACAAAATAATTTTCACTTCAGTTCTTTAAGGCATGAACTATATATGAATTGAAGATGGAATCTAACTTCACCAGAGATGAGGAAAATGCATATTTATGGTGATAAAGAACAGGGCAGTAGATTAATTTGGACTACTTGTAGCAAGATAAGTGAGTTCAGAATATTGGGGATTTGGTTATGTTTTTATCTGTGCTTTCCTTTGCAATCACCCTTGAAACCTGCAAGGAGCAATGCGGAGAAGATAAGGCTGCCTAAGCTTAATATCTTAGAATGATGTGGGGGGAAAATTACTCCAAATGAAATGAAAGTTAGTAAAGTGCTGGAGAAAAACATTATACATATATTTAAGATAACACTGTTGGCAATGTAAATGATGAAACATGAGAGTGAAATATATATTTATTATTTCTTCAACCAATGTATATGGCTACCCATTTTGCTGAATGTGTACAACTACAATTACAGCCATGTCACTGCTGTTAAAAAATCTTCAAATAAAAATATTTATCTAAAGTTTAATAGTCATACCTAGAATTAATTTTGGTAGTTTTCTACTGCAATTGTGAATAAACTATTGCTATGATGTTGAAGAAAGCAATTCTCTTAACAAGTTGGATCAGATCTCCTACTGAATGAGAGAATCACTAAAATCAGTATATCATATACCAGCCTATGAGCATTTTTTCAACTTTCATTGGCTGATAGATTATAGGTGATCCATTCCTAGTATCTTAAAATCTCATTGATCAGAATGTTCTGCCTAAATCACCAGTTTAAATCAACTGTATTAGCATTCCATTTCATTGTGCGATAGTGGGTTTTGACCAATAAGCCCTAAAGTACCTACTTTGACCTATAAGTCCTAAAACACCTCCTCAATGACTGAAAGTTCAGGTTACCATAAGATGAGCCTCTTTCTTGAGAAAGATTTTATTCAGAATTAGTACATTACTTGCAAAGTAACTATTGGAAGTTGAGGTTTATCTATGGTTCCAAGAGTTCAGGTTTCATGAATCTTGAATTCCTAGCAATCAAAAACTAGAAGAATTTACTCTATATGTCATTATATTAGATTTTGTGCAATTTCCCAGGCTGTTTTTGTACAGTTGGCATTAATCTCTTGGTTTTTAGATTTATTTGATAGCTGTCTTAGGGAACTCTGTGTTTTTGTTTGTTTATAGGTGACTACCTAAGCTTGTCAAAGACTGATTATTTTAAAGCAACTAACAATGAATGTAAATTAATAACACCTAGTACTTCTTGATGTCAAGGAGATAAGGTGGTAAAAAAAAATTAAAAACTCACCTTCCAGAGGCACCATTACAGAGGTGGTGTTCAGCAGGTTCTGACCAGTTCTAAAGAACTGGTAACGAAATTTTGAGTAGTTTGGAGAACTGGTAAATATACCTCTGACTGGCCCTACCCCCATCTATTCTCTGCCTCCTGAGTCCCAGCTGATCGACTGGGTCTTCTTTTGTTGCCATGCACAGGAGAACAGAGCTAGAAAGTTAGTTGGGTGGGGAAGGAATGGGATTTTGCACTAACGTTCCCCCAGGAGTGGCGAGGGAATGGGGATTTTATAGTACCCTTCCCCTGGAGTGGGGTGGGAATGGAGTTTTTACAGTATCCTTCCCCTGCTATGCCCACCAAGCCGTGCCCAGCAAGCCACATCCACAGAACTGATAGTAAAAAAATTTGAATCCCACCACTGCCCCATAAGGACACATTGGCCCAAACCCTGCACATATTTATGAGATCTTTGGTATCATTTTTAAAAAAGTAGAAATATTTTTAAATAAGTACTGAGAAGTTTATTCCAGTTCCAGCTGTGAGAGCCTTTTTAAGAATTATCTTTTTATTGTGCTCAATGGAAAAATAGAAACTTCATTTAAAATCTTATTCACAGTATAGAAGATAATTTTCATTGAAACCATAGCTAAAGAAGACTCTGTATGGTAAATACTCCTCTCCCCTCATACATAGGTTGAAATATGAGCAGTATTTCAACAGGTTTTTTATATTCCCTATTCAGTACCAGTGTGTTTATTAGTTGCGACTAGTAGTGAAAATTCATCTTTTCTGTTCTGCATACCACTTGCTAACCCATTAGATAAAACCTGAATGTGTGCATTTTTCCTCAAATTTCCTTGTTACAGAACTATATGGATAATATTTAT
Source organism: Notechis scutatus (assembly GCF_049901735.1). NCBI lineage: Eukaryota > Metazoa > Chordata > Lepidosauria > Squamata > Elapidae > Notechis > Notechis scutatus. The sequence goes on from NC_142009.1 coordinate 103,356,554, forward strand.
GACAGTGGTGATGATGTAGGTTGGCAAAATCAATATCCACAATAGATACGTGTGAGCCTTGGTCTTTTTTCACAAACATATTAATATGTCTTCCATTTAAATTGTATTTAAGCACAAGAATAAAGTATTAATAGATACTGAAGTTTTCAGTTTCATAAGGTAGAAGATTAAAGAAAAAGCTCAGTCAAGATTGGACATGCTCAGTTGCTACAGAACCTAAGTAGATAGGAATATGGAATGGAAAGGCATGCCTTGAACTGGAATAATCAACAGTGTTGCATGTTATTGCTTCACTTGTTCGCTCTAATCTTCAGTGTAAAGCAAGATTTATAGACTGCCAGTGAGATAATCAGTTCTTTAGAGTAGAACAAAAAATGGAGAGTTCTAACATTTGATGTCTAATATCCTGTCTGTTTTCTTACTTTTTAAGTTAATAGAAATCATCAAGAAGACTAAACATGGCTTTTCCACAAGTTCCCCCAGGCATTATAATTACTAGAAGCCAAATTAACTTTTATTTACTGATAAAGCTGACAATTGACTTCAATCAAAATAGTGTGAAACTGGCAGGGAAATAAAAGAAGAATTTTGCAAAGCCTTGGGCTCCGAAACAAACATAAATATATTTTCAAAACTTTTGAAAGCTGAACTCCGTGGATGTTCACAGCCTAAAAATATAGAAGCATCAGATAGCAAATATCATGAACAGACAGCAAATCATTAGTTATTTAATTCATCTTTATTTTAGTTCTCCTATTCAAGAGGGAAAGAGGCATCAGGTTCTGACCAGTTCTGGAGAACCGGTAGCAGAAATTTTGAAAAGTTTGGAGAAACGGTGATAACCTTCCTTCAGGAGAAGGGAGGGAATGGAGATTTTGCAGTATCCTGCCACACCCACCAAGCCATGCCACACGCACCAATCCTCACCCATAGAACTGGTAGTAAAAAAGTTTAAATCCCACCACTGGAAAGGGGCACTTGTACATTTCATGCAGCAAAAGAATTAAGCAGAGCTTGAGTATTATATGGACTTAATAGTTAAGGCATCTTAGAAAGCATTTATTTAAAATTTTTCTTAGAAAGCAAGAATCCTTCATAGCATCTTCAACTTAACAGAACCTATAATACCAGTATGAAATGTTGTAAGGCCTAGGTCTTTTTCTTCTTCTAAATTTCATACAATAGTCATGCTAATGAAAACTATATATTGTAAATGAATATGAATTCCATCTGTTGGAGAAGGTAATGAGGTGAGGTAAATGTTTAAGCACATATATATTGGTGTGGAAAGGAACTAGAATGCCTTGAGCTAGTTGGATTTGCAAAGAGATATAGGATACTGTGATTTCTCCACTTGGAGTAGAGATCAGCTATCCACTAATTATAGAAAAAAATATTTCAGAGTTACATCAGAAAATCCACTCACCCAGTCAAGAAAAATACACACAAGTTGGTCTGACGTTACATAATAATTAGAGGATTGTAGACTATTGATAGTTTATTTTGACTTGCTCATGTTTTGAAGACGTGGTTACAAGGTTTCCTACCATAGCACACCATATTCCTTCAAATTACTATTGGTGAATACCTTAGCTGCAGCATCCCATCATCTAAAAGGAAATGTACATGATCTAGGCTTGCTTTATATATGGCAATTTAAAGTTCTTTAATTGTACATGTGGGAGAGAGTCAATGAGGTGTAATGATTAATGCATCAGGCTAGAGGACAGGAAGACCTGGAGGAACATTGTCCATAGAGTCGCGATGGGTCAGACATGACTTTGCAATGAAGAAGGAGGAAGAGGAGGAGGAGGAGGAGGAGGAGGAGGAGGAGGAGGAGGAGGAGGAGGAGGAGGAGGAGAAGAAGAAGAAGAAGAAGAAGAAGAAGAAGAAGAAGAAGAAGAAGAAGAAGAAGAAGAAGAAGAAGAAGAAGAAGAAGAAGAAGAAGAAGAAGAAGAAGAAGAAGAAGAAGAAGAAGAAGAAGAAGAAGAAGAAGAAGAAGAAGAAACAACAACAACAACAACAACAACAACTGGGTGATTGTAAGTTCTAATTTTGCCCAAGGCATGAAATCAGCTGGGTAACTTTGGGCCAGTCATTCTCTCTCTGGCCTAGGAAGGAGGCAAGGACAAACTACATCTAGATTTTTTTCCCAAGAAAGCTGCAGAGACTAGCCCAGGAAGTTGCCAGGATTCAAGACTGATTTGAAGAAACAACAGAAAAGTATATGTACCAGTCCAATTTTTCACTGAGAAAACTTGCTAACAAAATAGTCTAAAATGCTGATTGACATGAGCAATCTCCCAACTGTAATTTCCTTTCCATAATGTTTTCTGTACATGTTTAGAGTACACCATATGACTGACACTTTAAAATCCTTGTTTACACCAGAAAATTAAAGATGCAGTTAAAATTGAGCTGTGCTTAATTTTACAGCTGGCATCATGAAACAATGAGTTGGCCCACATATAAAATGACTTTATTTCCTTCTTGGATTTATTTGTGAAAGAAATGTATACATGGGGAAAAAGAGCTTAAGGAATTGTTGGCTTCCTCTTCTTCCTCCTTTCCCCTTGTTCTACCTTTTTCAATTTACAAACATTATTTGACATGAGGAAAGGAGAAGCTCCAAGTCTGTAATTGCCAGGCAATATATTTTACCAGATCTAGCTTTTTTCAAAAATGACAAAGGATCCCTGTCCCACAGTTTACAGTTCCCATCCTGCTTAGTTCATAACTTTTGCCATAATCCTAATTGCCAGTCTTCTGGGTTTTTGCTGAAGGACTGCGTTTGGATTTCCCATGCTGCAAAGGCTGACTTGCTCCACTTTCTAAGCCTTCAGCAGCTGGTTGGAAAACCATTCACTGCTATGATTCACAATGTTTTTGACAAGTTCAGCCATCCATTGTACATATGCCCCCTCTTTCAGCCTTTGGGTCAGCTGCCCAGAAAGGAGGAGTGGCAGGCAGAGTGGGAGAGAAGGCTCTTTATGATATAGGACCCAATCCCCAGCACAGAATCTGAATCTGATTCTGTGAAGGATTATACTGTACATCCACCTCCCAGGAAGAAGAATATTATAGAAGTTTTGTCCTTTCAAGACTCTAGCTATGCTATTAATACAGTAGCCAGCCAAACTCTATATGGCTGAAATAAAAACATGGAAACCATTAATACAAAAGTTATGAATTTTCCATTTAAGACCCACCTTATACATTTGATTTTGTCTTGTTTTATTATTGTTGGCATTGCTGATTTTTAATCACACTTGGCCAAATAAGGTATTCTATTCTATTCTATTCTATTCTATTCTATTCTATTCTATTCTATTCTATTCTATTCTATTCTATTCTATTCTACTCTATTCTATTAATTTTCTCTGTACAATTAAACTGTCAGGCCCAGCCCAAGAATGACATAGAACAATCCAGCCAAACTTCAGTTCTTTATTTGCTTACATCCAATAGACAGAATCTTCCCAAACTAAACACAGAGAGTGGCTATCCTAGCAATATCCCCCTGCCTCCTGTCTAGCTCCAGGCTGCCTTGTCTCTTATATTGGTCCCCTCCTTGGAATACACTCCATCCTTCCTTGGAAACTGTCACTTCACTGTAGCCCAATACATCGGCTCCCCCTCAATAAGCAATATCCCTCAAATTTTAAATTTGATTTGAGTGTGATAGTGGTGAGCCTGCACTATGAACCAGGAGGGAGAAACACAGAGTACTTTTTCTTCCCACTTTACTATAAGTCACTGCAATGCCATCTCTGGTCAGTTGCTATTGAAGCTCATCTTTATTGGTCTCCATGCCAATAAACTCTCCCAATGTCCGGAGTAGAATGTTCCTAGATGACAATATCCCAGGACTAGAAGGAAGGGCCAGTAAAATGGGGCCTGGAGGTACCAGCTGATACCACCCCCATCCCCACAGGGGCTATCTACAAGCATCACTAACAAAACAGCTAGTGTAGTGCATCAGACTGTAGCCATAGTAAAAGTGTGGGTTATTAACCACTCAAAGGGGAAAATACTGTTTAAATGGTTGGAAGAGTTAAGAACAATTTTAAAATGGATTACACATGGTAGGGGGGAAAAAGTCTGCCAGAGCATATGTAACCAAACAGTAGTTAGATGCATGTGGGGAAAGACCTCTTGTTATCTATTGGTCCAAACAACCAATTGTAGCAGTATAAATATGCACAAATAAGAGTACCCAACTCACTGTGCAGCACATTCTTTGTATATCCCAACTCCCAGATTCAGTGTCTGGCATTTCCAATTAAAATGACTTTGATCAAAAGCAAACATTTCACCTATTTTTTCACTTTTGTAAAAGAAAGCTAGGAAATATACTGTATACTCACACTAACTTTGTTTCTTAAATGAAAGCACAGTTGAAATTAATACTTTAAAATAAAAACTTATAATTTAGCAGCAGGGTATTTTTTAACCAATGAATGAAAATCTAAAACTAGGGCCTAGTGTTGTTGTTTTTTACAGCAGTTTCCTCCAGGCAGTTTACTTTTCTATTTAATAATTAAATAGAAAATAATAATAATATTTTCTGTGGTCATGTTTGTTTTTTTAAGAGAAAAATACATATATTATAATCTATTTTGGATTGTTGTTTTGACATGCTACTGAATTTCTGGCAATTAAAAAATGGAATATATAATATTAATTCCCTGTATCCACTCAACTTTAGACACTAATATATTGCTTTCTAAAATTATACATAAACCAAGAAAATATGGGTTAAGAAAATCTATGAACTTAATGCCATTTAACTCAGAAAATAAATTGATATGAACAGGCATAGTCTATCCACAAGCACAACATCCTGGATCTTGCTCCAAATTTGCATTATTATTATTATTTTAAATTGGCAGTCAACCAATTAAAAAAAAACCTACATGGCTCTCCAAGATTAGCAGATTGTGGTGATTAGAGGACTGGATAGTGGGCCATTTATCTTTTCAATGTTTTCTTAAAATTACACTCACAGCTTCATTAGTTGAGTGCAACGTGATTTCATTTGTTCAAGTTACAATTTCAGTCTGCTATTCCTCTGAGCATTTAGCTCACCGATCTTGGTTCTATTAGCTCATGACCTTGATACCAGCCATCTTTCAGGATGCAAGCTGCCTGGAAGGATGAATGTTAGCTGTGTATTGTTTTTTAGTCCTTTAAAACAAATGAGGCACCATCCATTGCAGTAGGCAATGCAAGAGGTCATCCCCCTTGGGGAGATGCTTAAATGGGAGACAGATGGATTTATTACTTTGAGGTGGTTGTGGGGGGAAGACGGATATAACTCTGTGACACATCCTAAAATCAATGAGTATATCTGTTCATCCTGCTGTACTCTTCCCTATGTAATTAAAACCAATTACTTTCTGGGTTCATGCTGTTCAACTGACAGCAAATAATAATGTGTTCTAATTTGGAGCATTATTTTGGTCTATGTTGTATGGATCCTTATGGGCCAAGAACAGTCTGAAAACATATACACTGAAGACACATTTCAAACTTCTTATATGATAATCTGTTTCAACATCAGCACCCTGATTTATTTATTTTTATCCGATGGTTATTGATACATAACACTATTTCATATCGCCAAATATAAAACAGTGTGCCTGCATTGTAAATGGGGGATAAGTAATATTATGACAGTGGATTCCACCCACAATTTATATTCACTTTGTACTTTCACTGTAAGATCAGAAAAGATCTGTCCTTTCTCTCTTTGAATTCACAAAGCCTGACATTGATTTTTCCTTTGTAGTCCCTTTTATCTCAAGAGACTTCAAAACAACAATTTCAATCCCTTTGACTCAGCAGCCCATCTGTGAGGCATTGGGGCTTGCCAGTAGGGCTATGTAGATCTTCAAAGAAGCACTTAGCTTTGACAAAGCTTCAAAGAGGTTCCTTCAGTTGAGGTGGTCTTGCAAAGTGCCTAAAGGAGAGTCACCGTGTTTCAGTCAAGAGAGAGGCCTTGCTTATGTGCTGGTACATGCTCAAAGGCCCACTTTCAATAAAAGAAAGCTATCCAATCATTTCATTGCCCTCGTTATGCGTTCAGCAAAATGAAAAGTAACTTAAATTTTTAGAAGGATGATGCACTTTACTGTAGTGATCCAGATCACCTCCAGATGAGGTGGAGACCAAGCCACACTGGCCTGATCACAAATTGCTCTACAATCCTTAGGAATTTCAAGGCCTAGGCCAGAAAACAGCCTCCCAGGTGTGGTGGCTCAATTTCACATTACCAGTGAGAACAGAACATCTCCTGTAGGAAGTGAACATGCAATATTTTGTTACACAATGATGAAACTCTTCAGATTTGATCCCTGATGTGGAAGTCCTTTCACAAAGCAATCTTTTTTAGTCAGTAACAACTCCTAAAGCAGCCTGGTGTTTCCTGCCAGCTGGTCCCCTGCTGAAAGAAAGTTATAAATAGATCAAACTCTTGAACATTTCATCTCTGCTCTTTTTCCTTGATTACTATACTTACTGGGAACTGCAAAATAAAAATCTCTTTACTTCATTCCATAGAAAAGGAAATCCCCCAACATATACAAACATAACAAATTTGCTTGATTGATTGGAGTTGTATAGCCATCGTATCATCAATGCTTATGTTCTTGTTTCTGGCTCTTTGCTGAAAAAATCTAAAAAAAAATCTAACTGGTTGGTATGAAGCCACCATACTATGTATAAAATCCATGGTGAGTGGTGATGGTGAAATAGCAGTATGCTGGTGCCTTTGAAAATATTTTTCCTAGTAGCTGCAATCATGACTAATTAGAGAAGGAAAGAAGAAAGGTGTGTTCTAAATAAAGAATACCAAGAGCAGTATGCTAATGTTCTAAGTGTGGAAGATAAGCTGGGAGGTTAGTGAAGCAAGAATTCCCAACAATCAGAAAAATGGCTATCTAGAATTTTCAGAGAGCTGCAGCACTGCAGAAAGAATCCAACTTGAAGTTCATTTTTTGCCCTTAATTTGAGAGTGTTGCTGAAGACTTTTTTTAAAAAAAAATGTCTAAATACCTATTTTATGAAATGTTGGCTTGTTTGTCGTATGCCTTAAAAAAAATAAATTATGTTCTGTGTGTCTATTTAACTATAGTAGTACTGACTGATCCATAGGATTGAAGACTGGATTCTCCAATTGGAGGTCTCCATCTGCCCACTGGATCTTCACACTTGGGGCCTACCTCCTCTCTTGGGGGAGTGACTAGGGAATTCAACTTGCCCATTTATGTTCTAGAAGGTACCTGACCTGGGATCCTCCTCTAATCCATTACATCTGCCTTTCTGGTAATTGAAAGAATAATAATACAGGAAATATACAAAAATAATTATAACATAAAAAAGAAAACAAGGATAAAATATAACACCCTTCCCCTTTTAATTTAAGCTTTTAACCATTTAGGATTATAAATAATAGAATTACAGATCAGATCAGCCTTGATCATATTTAGTAACTAAAAGAAAATTTACAAGAAAATGCATAAGAAATGCTCCAAGGACCTAACAATGTCATACTGGTCTGTCCCAAATAAACAGAGTCTCTCTATAAGAATCTTAGAAGACATATTGCAGAGATTTAATACACAAGTTCCAAGAAAAAATGTAACTGTATACCATCCAGAATTGCTCTATGAATGAGATCGTCAGTCTCTAAATTAGATGAGAGAGAGAGAGAAAGAGGGAGAGAGAGACTGAACCAAAAGTTTAAATATTCATGCCCAGCCTGAAATATATATAAAACTCTGTGATATAACAAAGTTTTCTAAAATATACAGTGAAATGAGAACATCAGAGTTGACTCAACACCACACAGAAAAAGAAATAAACTTTTCCCGAGTAAAAAATTTTCTGAAGCAAACATTTCTCTATTTTGTTTACTTGACCTTCCTCCAGTATCTTGAAGAAATTCCATGTTAGTCAGAGATACTAAGGAAAAGGTGAATACCTGAATTCTTGTTTGGATGTCTAGTGCAATCTCAGCTCCTCCATCTTCAAAAACAAAAATCCTTCCTATTTCTAACAGAAGGATGGAGGCCAAGGAATTCTGACTGTCCAAGTGTCACTTATGGATATAGACAGACAGAATAGTACAAAGCTATCAAACTCAGGGTTTATGATGTGCACATTCATAAGATCTCTTTTTTTCCAAAGGACTGTTTCCATCGATCCAATAACTCAAAATTTCCAAATTTCTGACTGGGAATTCTAACAGCCATAATCCAGTTCATCTGGAAGGCACCAAATTGGGGAGGTCTGTATTATACAATGATAACATATAAAATTATAGCTGTGATATTAAAAAAAATAACTAACCAAACCCATTCAACACCAATCAAAGCATAAGATCCATTAATTTAAATCTTTCCCATTGAGTCTACGACTAGCCATGAGATATTTCATAATAATGTAGTTGGTTAGTTGATTGATTTGTCCTTTGCAAAAGTTTTCAGTCCAGACACATTTTCCCTTGCTGCTAGGTGTACATAAAATTGACACAAGCCATGGAGGTGGGGCATTTAGCTAAACCTTTATACATATCCTCTAAGTAAGGAGGTAGTTACTTGAACCCATTTCTGTTTTCAAAACCTTTACTGATACCACTGAATTATTCATTCTATACACTGATTCACACTGGAAAAGAATAACATTTCCATTTTTTTCTGAAGTGCTAATAGCCATATATTATCAAAGAGCACTAGAACTGATATTTTAAAAAGCTGATTTTCTCTACCTTAATAAATATTGAGATTTTCTATAACCTAAAAATGGCTCATCCATATTTAAGAGTAATTGATTTTTTAAAAAATATGCAAAAGAGCCCGGGAAACTGGAGCTTGATCAGCAGGTCCTGACCTCATGGCAACAAAAACAAAATCGTCATGTTAATTTCCATGAATATTTTATTGCCCATGACAGATTATCCTTTACAATGCTGCTGTGGCCAATAAGTGTTCATACTTAATCTCCACAAAGTATTCCAGGAGTTATCACTCTGAATAGCTTTCATGCAGTAGCCCATTTAGAATAACTGTTTCATGTTTCTATCTATTTTGAAATTTGCACACCAGATACAGAGAAGAATACTTTCCTTTTTGGTTTTAAACATTTTATAGTGTGGGGTGTGTGTGTGTAAGTAGGTGGAATATGGACAAGTAACAAACCAATAGAATAACATAATTTGTTGTGTAGTTACTGTAATATTACTGTATTATTAACTTATTCTAAGTTTATACCATGGTAACTGCTGTGTGTGTAAAAATAACTTAACCCCAACATTGCTAGAGGATAGGAAATGGGGAATTTATTTTTTCTATTGCAACCTTTTGACATCATAAAATGCTAGGTTTGCAAGGGACACCAGAGATCATTAGTTCAGTCACTTGCTCAAGAAAGAATTCAATACGATATCTATGGCTTCCAGCCTTTATTGGAACACCATCAAAGAAGGAGAACTTACCAGTTCATGTGGCTGTCTGTTTCCATGGCTGATAGGTTATACAGTAAAAAAAAATACTTCCTGACATCTAGCCTGAACTTACATTAGTGTAGTGTTAACCCATTGGTTAAAGGTCTGGGAAGACTACATGTATGCATTAATCTTTTAAGCTTTATTTGGAGTATTTTGATTCAGCAGGCTGCCTCTGTGCTATGCATGTACTGACATGCAAAACTAGCAGGTTAGTAATGTGGGGGGATAGGCAAATGAGTATCACAATTGTTGTGTCACATCAAAAGAAGCATCTATGTTGCCATATATGATCATTTCTAATGAGGAAGCCAATGCCTGTATAGTTTATGTGCAAAGCTTCCTTCAGTACAGTTCTAGCTCCATAGACATGAAGGCCCATTCATTCTCAAGGATACAATTTCAGAGACAGGGCTTATTTAAAAAAAAAACTGTTTGCTGGGAAGTTAACACTTCCTTGAAATGTCTGGTTTATGACCTTAAAGTTGTCCATTTGTGGCTCCCTTCTTTAACTTTGTTTTGGCTGCAGAGCCATTAGCCGCCTTCAGAATTACTGAGTGCAACATTTAAAGGGCAATTGATTGATTGGGTGGTTGATTGATTGATTGATGATTGATTGTATTGGCCATCCAAATGCCATATGACTCTGGGAGACTTACAGCTAGGAACCAAAATGTAAATAAAAAAACATAAAATATACATGAACACCAACTTGCAGTTAGAAGACATGATGAAAACTCTTTAATTTCACAACATACGGACAGACTTAACCATCATTTCAAATGGGAAACTATGATCATCCTAGAGCAAATCAAATCCAAAAACTTCAGGGAATTTCTAGAAGCCTGGCACTCTGACAAATTAGTAATCAATAGATATATAGACATAAGCAATATCTATATATTATGCAAAAGAGAGTCAACAAGCCAAAAAAGGAACAAAAAAGACCAAAAACACCTCCCCACCAGCAATCAGTACCCAGATGAACATAGATTAACTCCAGGATTAACATCAGAGCAACAGTCAAGTAAACAATACGCCAATCAAGGAACTGCCAAACAGACCAACAGTAAACAACCCAACCAAAAAACCTCTAAGACCACCTGAGGACAAGCCACTAGAATATAAACTGAGACCAAACTCTATTCTTTACTAGCATTGATGATGTTACTTAGTTTGGGTAATGAAATGTCTGCTAGTAAACAACCAAGTCTCCAAGAAAACCTAGCTCAAAGACCCCTCATTTCAACACTGAGCTATTGATTGATAAAATACACAACAAACAGAAAGAGCAAAGTAATCAAACCAAAAGAAAATAAAGAACAAAAGGGGGCTCTATGATCACTCAGGCCCTAACTGGGGGAATATGTAGGTCAGTAGCTTCCTGAAGAATCCCAGGGTGGCAGCCACACTGATCTCAGGGGGAAGATCATCCCAGAAGGTAAGAATTTTAAGGTGCTGCAAGGAACTGCAAGGATTCTGCAAGGAAACATTGCTTAATTGATGGGATTTGGAGCTGCTGAACTGAGCAGCGATGACTTAATCCTTCAAAGCGGAATAAATGTTGCAAGGGGGTGGGGATGAAGGATGTTGCTTCAAGTAATAGCCATGTCCTTTCCCAATGCAATATGGCCTCCCACGATTCCAGGAGTGAAGTGCAATGCCTCATCGAGGTAAACCATGTTACCTTGCATTCGTCTCTTTGTGGTCCATAGAAATCATACCCACTTCACACAGCCCTTTTTTATATATGTAGATTTACCTCACATGGTTTTATAGCCTCTCCAGATCAAATAATGTATTAAAAGAAGTAAAAGCCTTGCAAAAGAATTATAGCTCAAAAAAAAAAAAATGGTGACGTGCTTTACATGTTCTTCTTCTGTCCCCTTTTGTCCTTGCCCCAACATAGGCTGGGGTGAGAGCATTTGAAATGCGGAGAGCTGGTAGGAGACTTTAATATTTCAAGACATAAACCATTAATTTTGCAAACAGTCAGAAGCTGAAGGAACATGATTGGTGAAAACCATGTTGTGATGTCTAAGTGAAAAAATAACCAGAAACCTGCTTTTCCACCCAGTCAGATCAGCACTTCATCATCTGCCTGAAAGCCTCCAATGAGTCAGAGAAGGGGCTTGCAAAGGGCATTGAAGGGGGGAGGGGAATAAGTGCCTATCAGTTTTATCCTATCACTGCAAAGGCTTGGCGAATTCAGCAATAACTGCAATGTATTAAGGCAACAGTGAGATAAAGTAAGCCAGGCAAATAGAATGTAGGAACATTTTAGCATTATTTATTAAATCTTGTCTCTGTTTTCCTGTCACAGGGTAACAACATATGCCATATCCTATGCCTATGAAATAAGATAATAGTAGGAGAAAATAGAGGTTAAGGTGCTGAAATTGGATTGAAAAAGACCAGCTTCTGGTCTCCCTTCAAGTACAGAGCTCACACACTGTGCTAGTCATCCTCTATCACCCCACCTTGCCCCAATAATGGAAGCAAGAAACTAACCAGTGCTGGACCAGTCCAAATGCAAGGCAGAAAACAGTGGAGCAAAAACCCCGGACGATGCCAACAACCCGACAGATTGTCCAAATGCCACCAACTGCTTTGAGTGCTGAGCTAGTTCACTCTCTGTGGTGCAACCTGGATTGAGTATGAGCATGAACTGAATGAACTAGCAATTGAAAAACAGTCAAACTACTACTCTGTGGTAACATTATAGACTTGTGGCTTTCATGTACCAAAGCCATATGCTAAATAAATAACCCCAACCTATATCCTATACAGCAGGAGGAGGGGGAAGATGGCAAAGCTCAGATGGGGGCAGTAGCAGTGGAGAGCAGCAGGAGTATGCAGCGGAGTGTGGGGCAGCCAAAAAGGCAGAGATGGGGGAAAGATAAGAGGATGAGGAGTTTAAATAATCACTGAGTTTATAAGTACAAGTGTCCTGCCAAACACTCAAATATTGATCACATGATCACAGGAACACTGCAATGGCTAGTGAAACATCACTCATATAATTACCATTCATTTACAATATTGAATAATGAAATAAAAGATGGTATGCTGCTATTGGAAGATATTTAAATCCAGGTCAGGGTCAGTTCAAACTTAGGAAAAAGAAATATTTCCTGTGCATTTAAAAAAAATCCTCTAATATACTCAGTCCAAATATTAGAGACCAGAATATCAGTATCTTGAGCCTTGAAGACATATCTACATTTCAGTATAGCCAATAATAGCAATGCATCTTTCTCTGCAGGGTACCTTGGGAACCCACTTAGAGCATTTCCAGACAGCTCTAAGAATCAGCCTGCAGAATGCACCATCTACTGGCAAGTATAAAGCTGATTGCTCTGTAAGAGATTGCAAAATGTTCAAAACAATATTTTGGTACATTCACTTCAAAACAACTCGAAACTGTTGTGCTTCCTTAATTATAATAGCAGTACTTCTATAAGTAATGTTTGAAATGCATAAAGATGCAGCCAATGTACTGTGGATTACATGATGTTTGATTTCTAAAAGTGAATTGGGAAGATAGAATAAACGGATCATCTATAAATATAGCGAAAGATCGATTGTAAAGTATACATCTTTCATAAACATGCAGTCATTTCATTTGTAGATACTATATGCGAGCTTGATGCATTCATTTTAAATAACAATGTTTTACTATAACAATAAAGTAAAGAGTAGCTATGGTTCTTCTACCACTGTGCAGAATCAATAGTCGTTTGTGTTGTATTTGATTAATTTATAGAAAAAAGTTTTATGCGTTGCCCTTTAAATTACTCACCCCAGGCAACCAAATTTCAAGAAAAACATAAATCAATAGTAGCCCCAATCAAACAATAGCAAATTATTATTTAGATTGGTTTTTGCATTTTCCATAACTGTAAATTGAATCAAGATATTTATTTCTTTTGGTTGTTATCACAGTGCACCTTTTTCATTCCACTTTTTTTATATATATATTTGCATATACTATTCTTAACTGGGAATTTATTTCAGTACATTTTAACAAACTACAATAAATCCCTCAAACTAATAAATACATGACTCTCAATATTGTTGCAAGCCAGGTGGCAAATAAACTTAAATAACAGCAGCATATTTATCAGTTAAGAATATCTATCATCAGTAATAATAAACTTATCAATGTTGATATTTAATAGCCAATGAAAGATTATCCTGAATCAGGAATGGCAGTCCACTTTATCAATTGAAGGTAGCTCCCTGATGTTGCTAAAACTGATCCAGAATCAGTGATGGTGTCATGATCACAATCTCTTTGGTCCTAGAGCTGAAGAAATACTGCTCTAGTTCAGCCGTAAATGTACTGGCTTACGATGGAGGCAAAAAGATCCATAGAAAAACCAATGGTAATGTATAAGGCACCAGGCTAGAAACCAGGAGACTGTAACTTTTAGTCCCACCTTAGTCATGAAAGACAGCCGGCCAGTCACTCTCTCTCACCCCAATCTACCTTACAGGGTTGTTGTTGTGTGAAAAAAGAGGAGGAGGGAGGAGTATTATGTACGTCCATCACCTTGACTAAAACGTCTATCACCTAGAAATTAGTAAAGGTGTAATAAAAATAAATAAGTAAATAAATAAGAAACAGAGTACCAACCTTCTAATTTTCATATTATAATTATCACATTAATTGTAATAATTTTTATTATAATAGGGCAGTAGCTCTGTTGAATTCTACTGTATAGTGCAGTGTGGTGTGGTGTTGGGGGTTTTCAATTCAATGTGTGGAGTGTGAAGGATGTGTGTTTGTGTTTATTTTCATGGTCATGATGTGCACTGAAGATGGTGCTTGATTTCGCTGTACGGTGCAATGACAATAAACTAAACTAAACTAAACTAAACTAAACTAAACTAAACTAAACTAAACATGTCCTGAGAAGTTTTGCTATAAAGTGAGCAGTTTTACTGTTATGATCCCTGATATTGCAGTCCCAGATAGCTGCCTGATGTTCATATATTGAGTATATATGCCCATAAAAGAATGTGCATATGTGCAAGTACCATCATCCAGATAACCTTTTTTTAATTACTTCATTTATTTTGCAACAAGTGTAAAATAAAGTACAAACAAGAAAAAAAAACACAAAAAGAAATCAACTTACTGCAAAAGCAAACCATAAATAACAAAGTAAAAAATTTAAAGGAAAATGTCATTAATTATAAATAATAGCAAACAAAATAGAAGAAAAAGCAACAAAAATATCATAAACAATTAAATGTCACTAGTAAGATAAATTTTACCAAATATAAAAAAATAGAACTATAGAAGTCTCCACAGCCACCATTATTGTAAAATATCATCAACTTTGCACTAAAGGGAGGGATATAATATCAGTTTATAGGAAGTCAACAAGACTGCCTTTGTCACATCAGCCAGATATCTTTGTAACTGGTGGCCCCATTGATATGCTATCCAGGCAGCTGCTCCTGTGCAGGACTTTCAATTAAGATGTTTTTGCTCAATGTGTGGCCACCAAGGGACAGGTCTACCCCGTGATCACAACATTGAAGACTGGCTGAATAGCATTTCCTGAATGACAACATGATTATTTGTCAAATGAATAAGGCATGGGTAGCATAGTGCCACTTTGTAAATGACAAAACATAGCCATCAAAGGTGTAGAAATACTATCAGAAAAAAATATTTAGGTATCTATATAAAGAATGTGGAAATACCAAGCTTTTTTGCATGCCTTGCCAATGATATGCTTAGTGGGGGACAAAAATTATTGTAGAGTTCTTTTTTTCCCAAAAAGTTTTTTATTTTTTAATTTTTACACATCTCTTTACGTGGGCAACACGGTTCCAGATGATAACACTTGTACATAATCATACTTTCATTTCCACCAATCATATAATATCATCTCATATCATTATCCATTTCACTTATTCTTAAATAAATTTCCATTTCATATTTCAATTCATTAATTCAATATCAATATCATTTCATCCAGATATAGATTCCCAGTTCTTTATCCCCTATTATTTCTGCTTTTAGCTTACCACCTATTTTATTTAACATTACATATCATTCTTATCCTTAATTTTCCCTAAGCCAATTATATAATAAACAATCTAAAAAAAGCAAAAATAAAACAAAACCAATACATTTAGGATCCACATCTAATCTATCTAATTTAATAATTCATTCCCCAACTTTAGACATATTAACATTAAATAATCAATTGTATATTTTAAAACATATATATTTTAAGGTTTTCTCCCCTAAAATTGCTAGAATGACTTCCTAATATATCTCATTTCATCTTCACTTTTCTTTTAATCATTAATAATCATATTTTCCCTTTCTACTTAGCCAAAATTTATATATTTTAATACATTTCAATTTTCGTATAATCATTAATAAACATATTTTTCTTCCTTACCACTTATCCAAAATTTATCTATATATTTTAATACATTTCCATTCCCCTGTTTTGATCCTCCAATATAAGGATTCATAACAGCATAATTCATATACATATACAAATACATATACATATATATAGTTATATAGTTATATAATCCTAAAATAATTTCCAGCAAGTTTTAAACTAAATGCCAATATACCTTCCCATGTGGTATCCCCCTTGTACAATCCCTAACCCTTATCTCTAAATCTTGTAACTTTATCATTCCTTTTAATTTTGGCTAGGTTTCCCTTTTCTAAATTTCCCCAATCTTTCTTCTTTTTTCCTTCTGGTTTTATTTTTATTTCCCTCTGTCTGTCAGCCATGTTCCCCCACCCCCCGCTTTTTAGTTCTTTTTTTTTTTTTTGGAGTTTTTTCTTGTACATACCCTTCTTCTTCTTCTTCTTCTTGA
Source organism: Notechis scutatus (assembly GCF_049901735.1). Taxonomy (NCBI): domain Eukaryota; kingdom Metazoa; phylum Chordata; class Lepidosauria; order Squamata; family Elapidae; genus Notechis; species Notechis scutatus. The sequence continues at coordinate 103,372,923 of NC_142009.1, forward strand.
TCTTGGGTGTCTTATCTCTTTTATTTGCTGTCTCTGTTGTCAATGTCTCTGTTTTAAGTCCTTTTATGTCTTTTGACAATGGCCCTTGTTCTTCATGTTCATCAAGGCTGTTATTTTCCTCTTTTAATTTGTCCTCTCTGAGCTTCCTGTGTTCTTCTGTGAGCTGTGACACTATTACTTTACTCAGCATTATCTCCACCAATCTCATTTTTTCTGTAAACATCTCTCTCACAGTTTGGAGCTCCGACTTAAATTCTTTGCTTATTTCTTCCATTTCTTTGGTCTATTAAGTTATTCTTTATTTTATGAAAGGTCAAGTTTTTCTGTTATAGTCCTTGTCAAAAGTCTCCATTTATAGTCCTTGTCAAAAGTCTCCATTTATCTCACTTTCTCTTTCTTCTGTTTTGTTGTCACAATCAACCTCCAACAATCCCAAAGTATTGCATTCTTTTATATTTTACTGTAATCTCCCCTTCTTTTTTATAAGCTTCCGGGGATCTTGTTTATACAACCAATAATTTTCCATAGAAACATAAAAGAAGGAAATCTCTAACCCTTAGGTCACTTTCTTCTTAGAATTCTTTTATTTTAAATCACTTTTCCATAGTATTAATATTAAATTTTATCAATTCCAAATAAGTCTAGCATTTTACCTAATGCCTGATTAATGTCAAATTCTGTATGTTGTTCCAAATTTAGTCTCTAATTATATATAATTATTTTATTTCCATTTTTTTCTTTACCTTATATTTTCCTCTTATTTCTCATTCGCCACTACCACTCTTCCAAATGAGGGCTCCTTCTTTCAGCTTTTTTGGGGTTTTCAAAAACAATATTCAAAGTCTTTTATCCAGTTACACACCACTCACCACTTTCACTCTCCAGCACAAAACTTGTGTCCCGGCAGCTTCCCATCTTCAGGGCAGCCATTAAAGACTGCCCTTCTCCCTGTCTTCTAGGGGAGTTTACCAAGCCAGGGAGGGGAGATGCAACTCCCTTCAACCCAGCTGGCAGTCTCCCCCTCTTCCCCCACCCCTACGAGGTGGGTCAGATGGATCTGGTCCTTTAAGGACCCCTCCAACAGGGTAAGCACAGATCAAAGCCACACACGATCGCGGTCTCTGATCCATCATTGACAAGAACCTCGATCTCTCTATTGCAGAGTTCTTGAGTAAGAGCTCATGAACATCACCTCAGATTTGAGAAACAACTAAATATCTACCAAGTGCACTGTTTGAATTAGCTGAGTAAGAAGTAGAAATATGGACGAAGATTCTTAGGTCTGGCCAGATCTGAATAACTGGCTTTATTTAGTATTAATCCCAGCTCTTTCAATAACCTGAACAAGCAAAGCTTTCTTTTATCTATAGCTCTTCTATTTCCCTGATCAGAATAACATCAATGATAGGTTAGTGTTGCTAGGCAACCTAGGCAAGCATGCTACTTGCTGAAATGATCAACCACTGTTCTCTGACAATGCATACAAAAATACTTCATTTCTGTTTGTACACATTTTCTATCCCTTACTGTGCATCCATGAAGAAGCACAGGTAGCAAAATTCTATTAACAAATACACTGCAGGTTTGTAAATCCACTTGATCTTTAGAGTTTACTATTTCCTGGTCATACAAAACACACAACTTCACACTTAAGGTGCTATGTTATTTAACATATTTTTATATTGCTATTTCAAAATGAGATCTATTAGTATTATCTCTATGTAGCTGAAAATATTTTTTTCTTCCCAGCAGAATAAATATATTGTTGTCATACTTTAAATGAAATTCACAGAATCATATATTTTTGTGATTTTTCTCAGGGAGCATATAAAGCAGAGGTGGTATTCAGCAGGTTCTGACCAGTTCTAGAGAACTAGTAATGGAAATTTTGAGTAGTTCAGAGAACTGGCAAATACCACCTCTGACTGGAGATTTTACAGTATCCTTCCCCTGCCATGCCCATCAAGCCATGCCCACAGAACCGGTAGTAAAAAAAAAAAAAAAAAAATTGAATCCCACCACTGATATAAAGGTTTGATTTGCACATTCATTCTGATAAGGTGAGAGCACTCTGGATTAATATTAACGTATAGTTTTGTGCTTTGTGTATATTTTTTTCCCAAAATGAATATTTCTTCTCAATAGAAATAAAATTAATTGAAGCTGTACAAATGGAACAGGATCACAGAAAAACAACTATGTGTATGAAAAATTGCAAAGCCCAGTGCTTTTCAGTGAGGTCTTTTGTCTAAGACTGTCTGGTGGGACAGCTGCAGAAGTAAAGGATTGTCCATGCCTCCAAATCTCTCATCTTCTAGTGGAGAAAAAATAATAAATCCACTCCATTGAAACCAGTTATGAGAATCCACTAGTTGGAGAACTCCAAACTGGAGCCATTTTGGCAATAGCAAGCCAATTATTTCCAAAGATATAAATTGTTATATTTGGAGAATAATGGAGACCAGACATCTGACCAGTGACTTCAACTCTTTAATAACAGTAGATAGAACAGAACAGAGCAAGGCTATGGGCAGCAGTAACCCTTTTATAGGGTTGGCTGCTACCCTATTAACCAATAATAAGTGCAACAAGTTCAACTAATAACCAATAAGAAGTGTCCTAATATTGGCCAATCAGGGGTTTGTTATGGACCAATCCTTGTTCGTTGTTTAAGGACCAATCAAGTGTGCAGGCTTTCAAAACCTGCTTTGCATTGGAAGCTTAGTTACTTTTATTGATTCACAACATAAATAAAGTTATGTCTTCCTGATAAATATACTGTATGAACAAACAAAATTTCCCCAAAGATTAGATATTGAATTCATTCTATAAAGCAAGGGTCCCTAACCTTTTTGGTTCTGTGGGCAAATGGCAGTGGTTTTAGCTGTTTCGGCAGCAAGCAGGGGAATGGTTTTGTGCATGGAACCTAAATCCCATGTATGGGCAAATGAAACATCACATGCTTGCCTGCCACTTCCGCAGCCCAGTTCCCAAGAGGCTGTGGCCCAGTAATGGCCCATGGCCCAGAGGTTGGCGATCCCTGCTATAAAGACAACAGAATCAGGCTTCTTCAGAAAGTATATTAGGAAGCCTTTAAATCTTCATTATACCTTTATTTCATTTCACCTGTTTTGTTCCATTTTGTCTTTTTTTTTCACTTTTGTTTTCTTCTTGTACCAGTAAATTTTAACTAGTAGATCTATATGGTGGTTTAATTGCTCTTATTGTATTTGGACTTGATTGTATGTGATTTTTTTTGTTGTTGTTGTAACTACTGTTCTGTAAATAATTACAATGTCAATTTCACTAAATAAATAAAGTCTATGTGCCTTAGCCTGTAAGTAGCATATTACTAACCAAGAATTTTTACAGTGACATCTAACTTATGTGGCAGATCACACAAAGTTGTAACCATTGGCTTTAGAGCTTTAAAAGATGGATATGTGCTTCTATCAGTACCAGTGTTTTAACACCTGTGCTTTTAGGCAGGAATTGAGTTGAAACAAACATTAATTAAACAAAATATCATGTATAGAAAAAAAGATAAAATGGTTTCTTTTTTACCCAGTCCTCTCTAAATTTATTCAGAAATAAATCTAGTTGAGTTCAGATTTACTCTTATATAAATGTGCACAGGCTTTCATATCTTACTGAAGCATTCTTTTTAGTTACAACACCAAAGACAGGACAGGATTTAAATTATTCTACCTGATTATAAATCTATTTTTTCTGTATTAGTCAGTATTATTGTACCATTGTTTCATGTTGTACTTGAAAATATAGTCATCTCAGAGAAACTGTATCCTGACATCACTGAACAAATATACAAATTTGCACCATCATTACCTGCACCTGCATAACCAACCTGCTTTTCCCTCTCTTCCCCAGACACCTCACTGAAATAAATCCTGCATTAAACTAGCCCAGGGCTAAGCAATTAATTTTCCAAAGGGGCCACATGAGAAACTGGAACTATTGTGGAAGGCCAAGCCAATAGGATGAACTTAATTCTGCCACCAGGGCACATGTGTTGAGGGAGGAGGGAGCACAGAATCTTGTCACCTTGCCTCAGCCCAGTCATTTCTCTCCAGTACAGGGACAGACAAGCTCTTTCTCTTGCTAACCAACTAAAGTAGTACACTTGGCTTCTTCTCCCTCCCCCTTGGCACATTTTATTTTCTAATTCCCAATTAACCTCACACTGGCTGGATTGAGATAGCCAGATGTGGCCCATGGGCTGTAAAATGCCCAAGTCTGATCTAGTCCCTCCATACTTCTGATGAAGAGAGTTGCTATCAGCCTTCCCAGGTAAACCAGACAGGAAACCAAACTAGATGAACTAATTATTTTTATTTCAAGTTATACTAACAGAATCTTATTTTGTATCGTCTAAAAATACGACAAACATTCCCTTTGCATCTTCTTTCCAATCATTAACAAAATTATTGGAGAGGATCTGGAATGGATCTTTTTGTAATTGGATTTGATACCTTGCCCCAGAAAGATAAGGAAGTATTGATAAGCACTTTAGAGTACAGTTTTCTATCATTCTGGTGACATTCCAGTCATAAAATTGCCTTGCTAATTCACATGTCATTGAGTAGTTGTCAAATACTTTGCTGAAGTCGAAGTTATACTATGTCTTTAGCATTTTCACAATCTCTTAAGTTTACTCTCATCCCCATCATCTAAAATAAAGTAAGGTTATTCTGATTAGAATAGTTCTTTGCAAATTCATATTGATTTCTGGTAATTAGATGTATTCAAGGTGTTTATGTATTGATATTTTTATGATCTGCTGTAACTCCTGGAGGAAAGGTAAGATAGGAAATTAATTAACTTTAAATCTGTCATCTGATTAGAGATCTGCAGTATAATTTCAGTTCAATTTAGTCATTTGATTCAGATTCTTGGTATGACTGAAATAAATTAGGCTCTTCAGAATATTTGTTGATGTTTTCTGACCCAGTAGGAGAACTAAAAGAGCATTCATGACTTTTATTTACATCACACTTAGCTATGTTTTAATTTAAAACATGTAACATTGCCTAGTTTCACATATTAAGCTGATCTAGAATGTAGTTTGCTTTAGATTTCTGGGTAAAACAAATAAATTGTGGTTTCTAATCCATTGTTTTTGGCTGACAGCATATCAATTGTGCAGCGCTACAACATCCTTAAACTATCCTTAAATATCACAATTCGATTCTTACTATGTTACAGAGCACCTGATTATGACATCGAACATGTAAACAAGCTAAATACATTACTAACATGGGCTGCATCCTGCCCATACCCTTTTATCTTTCTTGGTGATTTCAATCTACCTCATATTGATTGGACCCTAAATGATTGTACAACTGAAATCATACACACAACCTTCTACAATGCTATTACAAATCTGGGACTGGAACAACTAGTAACCAACAACACTAGACTAAACAACTGCCTCGATCTCATCTTCTGCAATAGTTTGAATTTAATTTACGGAATACAAACTAAAGAACCCTTTTCAGTAGTGACCACAATATGATTGACTTTTGTCTCAACATACGTCCACACAAAAATCACCACAATGATGTAATCCCCAATTGTAACTTCAAAAAGGCAACTATGATCTTATAGACAACGATCTCTCATCCCTGGATTGGCAATCTCTATTCACTGGATGCAATACTGTTGAAGACCATTACAACATATTTTTACTTGAAGTCAAAAGAGTCATCAAACTATATGTACCAACAACAACTCCCAAAACAAAACAAAAAGCAGATTACCCATATCAATAAGGAAACTTCAATCCAAAAAGAGATCACTCTGGAGGAAAAACAAAACTGGTCACGTTGCCAATTTCAAAAACCGATACAAAAATTTATGCCACCAGATAAAGACCAAATGCATCAATTATCACATTAAACAAGAGGAAAACCTTCTAAGCACCAATTCCACCCGTGCTTTTTACAATTTTGTAAACAACAAACTAAAAGACTCAAGGTCCATCCCTCCCTTGATAGGACCTGATGGTAAAGACTGCAACGACGACACCATTAAAGCCAACATCTTTAACACATTCTTCGGCTCAGTATTTGTAAACAGCAATGGATCATGCCCAGTATTTCCTAGCCGTACCACAGATAACAATAATGATCTAATACATATCGATTTCACAGAAGACAATGTTGAAAAATCACTACGCAATCTAAAACCATCTCTATCTATTGGACCGGATGGAATATGTGCCTACTTCTTAAGAAAGCTATCCACTGCAATAGCCAAACCTCTAAGCATAATCTTTGAAAAATCTTTCAGGACCAGCTCCTTGCCTAACCTATGGTCACAAGCCACAGTCATCCCCATCTTCAAAAAGGAGACCCAAGCCTAGTTGAAAATTACAGGCCAATCTCCTTATGCTGCGTCACCTGTAAAGTCATGGAATCAATTATTAACCAATCCATCATCCTCCACTTAGAGACAAATAACCTACTCTCCAATAAACAATTTGGTTTCAGAAAAAAACTATCCTGTAATCTACAACTCTTACACTGCAAAAACATATGGACAACACAACTCGACCAGGGCAAAGCAATAGACGCAATCTACATAGACTTCTGTAAAGCCTTTGATTCAGTGGTACACGATAAACTACTCCTAAAAATAAAATCCTATGGTATCTCTAGACAACTGAATAACTGGATAGAAGCATACCTGTCAAACAGACAACAAATGGTCAAAATCGGGAGCGTCCTATCAAATCCAGTACCTGTCAATAGTGGTGTCCCCAAGGCAGTGTTCTAGGACCAACTCTCTTCATACTCTACATAAAGCGACCTCTGTGATCATATTAAGAGCAATTGCGTTCTCTTCGCTGATGACGTAAAGCTGTTCAATACCACAGACAATACTGCTACCCTACAAAAGATCTTGACTATGTATCAGAATGGTCAAACAAATGGCAACTTCAAATCTCAACAAATAAATGCTCTATCTTACATATTGGCAAAAAAATCAGAAAATAAAATACAAGCTGAATAATCAAGAACTTGTTGATGACCCAAGCTCTGTAAAGGACCTTGGAATACTCACCACTAATGATCTAAGTGCTAGAGCCCACTGCAACTACATAGCCAAAAAGGCATTAAGAGTTGTTAACCTAATCCTACGTAGCTTTTCTCTGGTAATATCACACTACTAACCAGAGCATACAAAACATTTGCTAGACCAATACTCGAATACAGTTCATCAGTCTGGAATCCACATTATGTATCTGATATTAGCACAATTGAGAAAGTCCAGAAATATTTCACAAGAAGAGTTCTCCACTCCTCTACTCGTTGTAGAATACCTTATGCCACCAGACTTGAAATTCTAGAACTAGAAAACCTTGAATTACGCCGTCTTCGGTCTGACTTAAGCATGGTATATAAAATCATACATTGCAATGTCCTACCTGTCAGTGAATACTTCAGCTTCAACCATAACAACACAAGAGCACACAATAGATACAAACTCAAAGTAAACAGCACCAAACTTGATTGCAGGAAATACGACTTCAGCAATAGAGTGGTCAATGTCTGGAATACTCTACCTGACTCTGTAGTTTCTTCCCAAACCCCAAAAACTTTAACCTTAGACTGTCTACTATTGACCTCACCCCTTTCCTAAGAGGTCTGTAGGGGCGTGCATAAGCGCACCAACGTGCCTACCGTCCCTGTCCTATTGTTTCTCTTATTCTTTTATTTTTCATATATGTACCCATTTCATGTAATCACAACTATGTATACTCTTATACTTATTATCTTGTAAACAATTGGCAAATCAAATAAATAAATAAATAAATAAACAGGTCACTGATTTAGAAGAAAGTATATGAAAAAGTGGTGAGCTTGAATTAGGGAAAAATTTTGATGAATATGAAATTGAAAGTTGAGTGCTGAATGTGATAAGATATATATAAAATAAAGCATGTATGAGAATAAATGGGATGCTTAGGGAACAGTTCAGCAAAGATGTGTGATGTCCCTTTAATATATTTATGTGTAAATGCATTCAGAATAAATATGGTGAAATTAGACATTGTTTGGGGACACAAATACATTTATGTATGGGAATGATTCTATGTTTACTGCCTGGGAAACAAAATCATCTGTAGTGAATATTAGATAGATAACATGATGGAGCAGAGAGTATGAAGCTGAATGCTAATGTATTAAAACTCAAAATAGTTGCATTTGATGGGGAAAACTGAGTGAAAAGTTGCAGGTTAGAGCAAGTTTATTTATTGATATAGCTTGGTAGAAGAAATCAAATGCATACATACAAACAAATTGATGGTGTATAGATAGCAGATAGTATACAATCTGTTGTGAAGATGGAACATTTGCTGAAAGAAGCAACATTGGTGTATATGATAGTGTGACTCTAAATGTCTTTTCTTTTATTTGTTTGTTTACGGAGCCATGGTGGTGTAGTGGTTAGACCAGTTCAAGGTTGATTCAGCCTTCCATCCTTCCGAGGTTGGTAAAATGAGGACCCAGATTGTTCTGGGAAATATTCTGACTCTGTAAAGTGCTTAGAGGGGACTATAAAGCACTGTGAAGTGGTATATAAGTCTAAGTGCTATTTCTATTTCTATTGCTATTTATTTATTTATTTATTTTAGAGCATTTATATGCCCATCCTCCATCCAACAGCATGACTCTAGACAGAAGGCAAAAAACACTAAACAAGAATACAGGAGAAAAAGAACAAATACCTCTACTGCAAATTAAAACAATTAAATGGCAATCAGGACTTTTTTTAAAAAAAGAAGGCATACCTCCTGAGCCTTTCATTTATTTATTTAATATTCATTTATTTGTCATATTTAAGAACCATCTATTTCCCCCACAGACTCTGGCTGACATACAATAAAATATTTTAAAAAAAAACAAAAAATAACATGTAAAATGTAAGGCACAAAGGATGTTTTAAAAATTGATTAAAAGGCTTCAGGGAGAACTGTCAGGAAACCAATAAGGTGGCATTGCTTCAAAGAGGGTTCAGGAGGATACCCATTCTATTGGATGTAAGGCTTGAATATGTCAGGAGGCACTGAAGAAAGCAGGGAAATGATCTTTCAAGCAAAGATTCAGAAATCTTATGTAAACAGAAAGGACAGAATCATAAGTCCTGAGAAGAGAGAGAACATTAAGGTGAGGCATAGGTTGACTTGTCCTTGGGTGGTGAGGTTGCCTAGAGGAGAGCTCTCACCTCACAATCAGGAGTTTGATCCTAGGTAGAGGCAGATATTTCTCTCTCTGGGCACAATGAGAATATATCTGCTGAACAAAACTCCACATTGGCGACAGGAAGGGCATCCAGCCAGTAAACACTCAGCTCCATTCAGTTGCCCAGACTCCACCCCACAAGGGATTATGGGGTCATTAAAAGAAGATGATGACAGGCTGACTTGTCCTTGACTAACTGGGTTATAAAAGAGTATAAGAGGGAGGGCAGGGCAGGAAAAGCCCAAACAGAGTTGCAAGATTCTGTTACTATATCCCAGTATTTCTCAACTTCAACAACTTGAAGATATACCCTGTTTCTCCAACAATATGGCCTCCCCCAATAGGAAGTCCCAGCATGTTTTATAGGCATGAAGTGAAATTAAGCCCCTCCCCCCAAATTAAGGCCTATATTAAAACATGTGAAATGGGGGGGAATGGTGGGAGGGCTTGCCATTAGGAAGTACTTTTGTTGCACACCCGGATATGATGCTGCCTGCGTTGAACCCGATATGAAGTGCCCCACCAATGCCGAGGTCAACATCCAAGCCAACGCTGCCTGCCCACCCGAAGATGCAAGGGGGGGAATTAAGTCACCCCCGAAAAGACGGCCTAGCCATTTTTGGGGGGGCTCAAAAAAAAAAAAAGACCCGGCCTTATTATATGAGAAACACGGTACCAGCTGGTGAATTCTGGGAGTTGAAGTCCACACAACTTCAAGTTGCTGAGGTTGAGAAACACTGCCTTCCCATGGAGGAGGTCTCCTGATATGGTCTTCCTCAGAGGACTGACAAAAGTACAAAAGAAGTAGCATGCAATGGGAATGAGATAATTAAGAAGTGTATGTGGCATAACAAAAGTTTAAGAATATATGGCAGTGTATAGGTGCAGTAGAAGTATGGATGTTTTGCAACATGTTTGTTAACTATGTTTCCTTTTAATTATTATTTCAGGCCTTTCTTTTCTATTAATATTTCTTATCTATGCATAATATTGCTTGTCACAAAAGGAAACAGAGTAGTGTGCAATGTATCTATGTAAGTAATATAATGAGGAAAAGAATACATTCAGTTTTTCACCAAAGTCTAATATTTGTACTTTTTTTTTTTTTTGAAACTTAGCTTCTTAGTTTCTTTTTAAAGGATTAAAATATCCTATAAGGTCTTGGAAATTGGATTTTTGTTCTTTTCTAATTTGCCACTACTTCAAGATGGTTGGACGCTCTTATGTTAATATGAAAAACTTGAATCTTTCCTGAATTTTAAAAGCTCATGAAAATATTCCTTTAGGCAAAAATAAAATAATTTGCTCACAGAACTCTTTCTGATAATTAATTGCTTTTTGTTCTGGAAAAAGCAAAGGAAGAGATATATACTGAAGGAAAACAAGACTTTCACTAATAAAAATCTCTTTTGTGTCATTCAACCCTCCCCCTAACTAAGTGCTGTGTGGAATGAATCATATTAGAATCTACATTGACACAATATCTTCATTTAATTTATGGATCAGGCTTAATTGAGAATCATGTCCATGTTTTAAAAATCGATCCGAAACTGCTGAAATACCAACTCTATAAATCTGAGGCATTTGCTTACGGCATGTCTATGAGAACACAGTGAAGAAAATGGCATATCTATAAGAACAAATTGAGCATTTCAAGAGGATGTAGTTCAAAGCAGCTCTTTCCTTAATTCAAATTTTGACACCGCTAAACTAATGCTATCAATCCTCATCAGCTCTCTGGGAAAACAGCAATATGAGTTGAGGGTGAGATATATAATGATAATAAATCATAATTATTTGTATGCTATATTTCCAGCAAATCCTTCAAATTATGTACTCTAACGTGAGTTATATAAAATAAACATAATACCATCAAGAAAAAGTGGTTTGAATATTACAATTTATGAAGTTTAAGATAAGAACTGTAGTTCCCTTGGTAGCATTATTTGTTTTTTAAAAGGACAGTGGGGAAATAGCAAAGACAAAAATACCCCAACAAAGAGCTTGAAATTGAAATTGAAATTGAGATACCAATTTCCAGTATTCTCAGCCAGCATGATCAGTGGGGATGGACTGGCTAAACATTCTAGGAGATGCATTCACGATGATTCTGATTAACTTGGTATATGAGTAGATAAGATGAGATAGATGAGACCATATTGATTATTTTGGATTTTTCAATAGTTTCATAAACTACTGTGCAGATGATGTTATCTAGTTGGGTAATGAAACATCTGCAAGAAAACCACAAAGCTCATGGTTGCAATTTGCTATTAAAGTCTATGGATCTCAAGTTTAAACAGTAATTTAAGCTGCTGTATCCTAATTTTGCATTTACCTTTGGCAGTTATTCCATTTTTTTGAAAATGCCTCTTCTATTCAATTTTCCCAATATTGGTTGTTTGCTATACTCTCAGTAAATCTGTTGTTTCTGGTTGGATGACAAAGCTAAAGTTAGCATTCATGAGTCTTTCTAGGTTTTCTTCAACAAAGGCTCTGGATTTAGAAATAATGTGATTGTTCCTTTGCCAAAATCATTTTAATAGAGTAAGGGAGTAATGTGGGTTTAAAGTGAAAAATCAAATCTGTTTGGTTTTTTTTCAGGAGAATTAAGAAAAAGTTGCTGAACCCTTATTTACAGTAACCTCAAATATTTGTTTGAAATCCCTATATAGTTTATGTACCTTAACTATTTTAATTCCATAGTTTCCTGTGTGCTTCATTGTTAGAAAACATTGGTGTGTAATTTTTTAATTCAGATAGGATTTAATTCCATTTAGCAAATAGGGGAAAACAATATTACAACATAGACATCAATAATCAGGAGTACTCTGGAACTGCCTCTATTTGTTATATCAGTATAACGTATTGAGATATGTGAGTATCAATAAAAAAAACCTGGCAATCAACAATAAAGGGTATGCAGCATATATGGAGATATATTTCAAGTGTTTGATCAATCAACATTTGTTCACACAAAGGCCATTTTAGATGATTTTGTGAATATTTATTCTTTATCTAATCACGGATACATCTGGACATGTTCTTTGGATTATTTTATTTGCAGTTCATTCAAACAGGAACATAAGTAATTGTAAGAGAAGGGTTTTATAAACTACTCAAAGGCATCTTGCCAAAGATTAGAAGCAAGATCGTTATACAAAGTTCACAGGCGGAAACGTAAAAAGGCATTCCTCATAGATTTTTAGTCAATTAAAAATGGCAAGGGGGACAAAATAGAACATACTATGGACAAATAAGTCCAAGTGAGCCAGTTTGGTCAAGAGGTTAAGATCTCAAGCTAGAAATCAGGAAACTGTGATTTCTAATCCTGCATTAAGGATGAAAGTCAGCTGGGTGACTTTGGGCCAGTCATTCTCTCTTGGTCAAACACACAATGTTTTTATCAAAATGTTTTCATATAAAAATAATATCAGCAATAGAAGAGAATATTTGTAGCTCAGGATTCATTGATGCTCTCGGAGAAAACGGCCAAGCTTAAAGAGTTCCAAAGAACCCACAAAAATAATATTATTTCTCAGAAGGACTAAAAATATAAAGTACAGAATGTATTTAGGCTGATCTATACAGTCCTCTATGAATTTACTTTGCCTGAATATGTACTTTATTGTCATTCATTATTTGATCCTGTCTCAACCCCAAGTTTTTCCTAACTACCTTCGTCAGCTTTTAGCTGTTCTATTACTGCATTAGTAATTACGTGCAAGTCTGTCCCTTTGGAATAAGCCTGTAATTGCTGCTACTAAATCTGCAAACTATTCTGACTATTCCAGATAAATGGAGGTAATTTAAGAAAATGAGATATGATGCAAATAATTAGAAGATCATAGGAGAAAATGCAAGATAATATAAAAACATAAAAGTAAGATGAAATTATATTTCCATCTGTGTGTTTTTTTAAAAAAAAATCTGCAACTCAATGCTTATTAATATTTCCTTATTATAAAAGTAAATTAAATTGAAACACAGACATTTTTTTTAGATAACACTGCAAGAGCTCTTTTTGATTGTGGGGTAAACAAAAGTTATATATAACACCTGTATATATACTAAAGCTCTGTAAGTAGGGGGTATATTATTTCAAAGATAAGAAATTATATTTTCTTCATGAAATTACTATACTATACAATTCTCAAAGATATCTCAGCAATGGTTAGAAAATAGGGAGTCTACCAGGAATTTGTCTTCGAGGCATATACTTGAGATTGTAATATACGATATTGTGTGAACAGTGATAACATCAAGGCAAGTATGTTATTAATATCAATAGTTTTTTAACATTCCATGCAGCTTTCAAAGTGTGTTTTATTGTATTTGCACAGTTCTGTAAAGTTGAAGAGTATAGATTTCTTTTTGCATAAAACAGCCCAAGGAATCCCTGAATTTAAATAAAAAATAAAAAGTAGATTTCTCTGTGCAGCACTGTATTAAATTTTGTTTTGTTCAAACCAATAAGCAAATGTCAGGAAAGTTTAAATCCTGATTGGTTCAAAATTCACCAATTCATGAAATTCCTTCCTTTCTCTTAACAGACTGCATTCCTTAATACCTGAGAAGAATATATGTAGCTCAATGTTGAATTGTGGAGTCTTTGGTGCTCTCTGAAAGTGGGTGTTTGCTTGCAGACATTTTGTTACCTGACTAGTGTTTGCTCCCTGTTTATATACAACAGCTTGCCCTGCCAATATTGGTGGGAGTGTGGGATTTCCTTGGTAGTTCCTTGATTATGACATTGTTTTTGCTTATTCTGATATTAATTCTCACTTATCTGGGTTTAGGCTGCTGGAGACAATGTGTTCTGATCTTTGTTTCTTTCATAGTCTTTTGTTGTTATTTCATTTGATCGGGGTGTAAATATGGTTTATCCTATGTGTCTATTGATGGCTGATTTTCTGAATGCCAAGCCTCCATAAATTTTTTAGCATTTTTGGACTTGGCTTAGTCTAGGATGCTGATAGTTTCTGAGGTGAAAATATGTTTGAGTGTGCCCATGTATGGTGAAATTAAAGAGTTTTCATCACATCTTCTGATTGCTATTCATGGATACATACGATCAGCTAGTCTTCTGCCTGCCAACATAGTGGCTGCTACAGTTCTTACACCGTGTGTTGTAGATTACTTCTGGGTTTTCTTTTCTTGGGTTACTCAATCTTTTGGATTATTTAAGCTGCTTTGGAGAGCTTTCATCGGGTGTGTGCTAGACTGATGCCATGTGATTGTAAAAGTCTGGGGTTTTTTATATATGGTAGTAAATCTTTGTAACCACTTATTGAGTGAGAGGATCAAAAGTGCCTAATCTGGTTTAGTGTTATATTATTGCTTATCATTAAAAGAATGGAGGAAAAAGGGGGAAATAAGTAAGATCACACTTCTGGAATTATGGAAGAATGATTTTCACCAAATTGGATGAATTAGCTCCTATGAAAGGCAAAAAATGAAATCAGGGGCTTGAAAATCTTTGAAGAAAGTAAAGCATAAACTCTAACTAAGCATAAGTAGTTCTATGAGAAGAATATATGGACATACCTGGATTTTGAAAGATGTAGCAAACTTCTACAGATAACTATGCTGAGGAAAACTTGGCTTTTCAGGTACAAGAGAAAATAGAATAGATAGCTGCATTATTTGGTTGGAATGCAAAGTTGGGGATAAGGGTTCAAATACTACCATTATTTACTTGGAAGAGCCAACGTGACTTTTTAATACAGCTGTAATGGTTGGTCAGCAGCATAAACTAAAAATCATTAAATAATGGTGATTCAGGTCTCAAAATATAAACATCTGATTTTTGTAGCTAACACAAATAACTGGAATCAAGAGTTTTTTAAAGAAGTTTCCATGTACAGATTATGTCTCACTTTCTACATATAGGGTTATGAAAACAATGGCAGAAGAGGAATAAAGTAGGACATATAAACATTATTTGTCTCTATCTACATTTAAATTTTTGATGAGTCCCCTATACAGTCTTAACATTTCCAGGATGGTTGCAGGTTGCATGAGAAGATGGATAAAATGCAACTTCACATAATGTGAAAAATGCTAAGTGAATCCATACTGAAAGTTGGTCAAAAGAATAAAGAGGATTTATAAAATCCCTGCATAAAAATATCATATTTCAATTTGAACTGAATCTGATTGCATTTCCAAGTGAAAGTCTCTGGGGAGAAAAGGCTACATTTGTATGTGTGGAACAGTTACCTATTAACCTCTCCTTGGGCCCAGGAAAAAAAAAACAGATGATGGCTTGATTTTAAATTGCTGTAGCTGCCATCTACCAAATTGTTAGTGTATTGTCTAATATTGTTTTGCAGCTTGCAAAATTCAAGATATGAAGCAGAAAAATTATGGCTGGTACTAAACTGGCAGATATCTAAAGTGATGCAAATATATGCATATTAGTTCTGAGTGAAGTGGCTCCACCTGCCTTGTGGCATTGCTTCAAATCTAGATTGTCAGCAGCAGCAGCTTGTCTTGGAAAATTAAATTGCTTCACTTTGTTGCAAAGGCATTCGCAGCAAACTGATGAAATTGTGCATTCGATGCAAGCCTTGCCTTTAAGGAGGTGACAGATTTTACCAATGGGTAATAAAAATGGTATCTGTTCATTCTTGGCATTCATTTAATAACAAATTTTTAAAAAGCCAATTTAATTAAATCTTTGTTTAACATTGCATTGCTTCTTTTATTTAATAGAGCCATGTGCAAAGCACTTAAGAGTGATGCTTTACAAAGTATGTTGACATGAGAGATACCCTCCTACTTGAAGCATTAATGCATTCATACCTTCCAGAAGATTCAGCATAGTTGTTGAAGAGGATTGCTGGTGGTCTGCACATGTGCAGCTGGTGAAATGAAGTGAATTTGCATCCATTTGTCATGAACCACAGAAGGCCTTCAAGCTGCCTGTAACAGCTTTAAGAAAACATGGTGGTTGGACATTTTGTGGAGGAGCACCTCACATGCCCATGGGATTTGCAGAAGGCCCTATTAATGCTTGGCATTTTATTCATAAACAGTTCCCTATTCTCGTCTTCTTCACTTCTATCATGAAGCAATATCTTTCTGAGTTCAGTAAATAGAACTGGAGATGGTACTGAAATTACATGAAGTCCCAGAGACAGCCTGAATCTGATACAGAGCAGTCTCAATTGGACAAAAAAAAAGAGAGAGAAATGAAGACAAGGGTTCACTTGATAGGCTTTTTAGCCTGCTAGATCTCTCATTTTCAAGTTCCACAGAAAATGATGGTTCCATCTCTTGGTAGATTTGGACAGCCAGAAGAAACACAAGTTTCACTCTTCAAATCCTCAGCAGCCCTTGTTGCATTGCTACTATTTCCCTGTTTCCTCAGCTTCAAAAGGAAGAAAGAACTCACAGGAATCCAGAAATGGAACAGAGTGGGAATTTCCATCAATGGGAAATTGTCCACACAGAATGATATGAAACAGCAACTGAGTTAATTGGTTCAATGTGGTAGACCAATGCAAGGTCGTGTCATTATGGGTACCCAAGCAAAACATTCAGCTTCCATTGTCATGGTTCTTTGGTGCAGAAGGAGCCAGATTTACTCTCCCACTGGAATGCTATTTTGTAGCAGGAAGCCTTCTTAGTGATTTTCTAAAATCCACTGGATCTGGATTTGGATTGCTTTTTTTACTCTTTACAATGGTAGAATGGTCTTAGTTGATTTGCTACAAAATACTATATGGCTACACAAATAAAATATTCCAGTTAAATGTCGCTCTATTTGATGAAAAGGCAAAGAATTTTCTCATAATCTATCCAAGGTTAAGAACAAATCTTTATAGACAATGTCACATGCTAGGCAGTATTCATAATTGCCAAGTATTGCTTTAGTTTAAATTAAGATATATTAAGCAATTTCTTCCATAAGAAAATATAATTTATATAATCAAATTGATGAAAATAGCATATCCAGAATCAATATATATGTACAAAACTTCATTACCTATAGATAAATAATGGCATACACATTCCTGGTATTAACAGTTCATGCATTCCAATAAGACATCTGTTTATAATTACTGGAGTTATTGAATTTCTTCAGGGGACACTGTTACTGAAATCTGCAATGAAACTAGAGATAAATGCTGTAGAAGAAAATGTTTGTGAACTACATTATAATTAGATGTCAGATCAAACATTCCCCCCCCCCCCTTGATGGATTACTTCCTCTTAGTTTTAAACTTCTGAGACACCAATATTCATTTGAATTCATCTCTAGTTCAATCTTACTCTTATATAATCAAATCAGTATTCAGGACTGTGACTCTTCATTCATGTCAGAAAACTCCCTTTACATTCCAGACCAAATTATTTGAAGATGCATATCATTTTTCTAATGATTTGCATGCTATATTCTTCAAGGCATTGCAGGATTAGGCTGTCGTGTTACTGCCACAAAATTCTGAAATTTAATCTGAAGGATGTTTGACAACATTTTCAGATTAATAATTTAGCCAATTGTTAATTTTTCCTTGTGGTCAAGAAATTGCCCTCAAGTAGCAGCCAGGAGCAGTTAGAATGGGAATGTAAATTATAAGGCTGCGGGACATACCTGGCCTTGAAAGATTGAAGTGATAGATTCAGTGCCTCTCCAACAGTGCCAGTAAATAAAATATTAACATATATAAAGAAGGAAATTATACATACAGGAGGGTTATCATATTAACTATATATAATTGATAGTTTTTACATTTAATGTAGTTCCAGATTTAAATTAATTGCTTTTAGTTTTTGTCCTAGCCTACTTACATAGTGAAGAGTGCTCTCTCTAGTTTGACTTTCAATGACCCCAAATTATGCTATGTTGAAAATAAGAAGCCTGACTTCAAATGGAACAAGAATCTGAGTTTTATAGAAAGTTCTTACAAGTTTAAAAATGTGGATTATTTATTCTGGCAGATGTTTCATCCAATAAAGTCAGAATTCAAACTGTTCTAGAAAAATATGTTCATAATTTTGTGTGTGTGTGTGTGTGTTTGTATATGTATGCACATACATGTGTGTATATTTAAGTGCATCTCCTAAATCCTACAAAAATTGTTTCTTAAACTTTTGATGATTTATAGAATTAACTTGCCACAGAACAACTCACCATGCATGGCCAACTTGCTCTGGGACAATTCAACGCTGCATTAATCATTTCATTCAGTTACTTGTGTTAGGAATAACATAGGTTACCTAACGTAGTTTGGGTAAAATAATATATATAAACTATAATTGTAAGTTAAAGTGTGTGTCACTTTAAACAGCAAAGCATGTAATTTTGGGTGCGGCTGTAAATCGCCATAAGAGGGAGCAAGAGAACTTGATTGATTACTGGCTTACTGGATTGCTTGCTGATGATGATGGATTGTTAACTGCGTGTTCTCTGCTGTTGCTGAAGAAAGGAGGTTTGACTTCTTCATATCTCTAACTGCGAAGAGATATATTACAGGACTGATATTAGTAAGTTTAATGACCTCTTTTTCGACACTGGACTTTGCAACTGATTAATCCCCGGAGGGACTGAACTAGTGTATGATATATGGACTGTTTGACTATGCTATAAATCTTACTGGAATAAACTATTTAACTAGCACAGTGTATCGTTTTACTGAGTGTAAGCTACAAAAACGTTTGTCTCACATATTTGCCTGCCTGACTGACTGCCGTGCAGGTTCTGCTAGGGTGTATATCCCTAACACTGGTTACGGGCCCAGGCTGCACAGTCAGACTAACCAGGATATAACAGGCTTATATAAAGTGAGAGTTTGTGTAGTTACACAATACTGTAAACAGACAGCTGTGTTTTATTAATTATAGTTTAATATCCAGAAAAAGATGGCACAAGTCAATTTACAAAGTTTGTCTCTAATATCCAAACTGGATGGAACAAACTATATTTCATGGTCTATGAAATGCAGCCTACCTCTACGCAGAGAAGGTTTGTGGAGTATAATTCAAAACCCACCAGAGGTAGATGATTGGGATCCGGAGGATGAGGATGATGCCCAGAATATACAAGAATATAAACTGAAGAATGAGCAAGCTCTCTGTATAATAGGACTGACACTCTGTGACCAGCAGCTTGTCCATATTCGTGGAGAAGAAACAGCTGCAAAATGTTGGGAGAATTTAAAGAAGATTTATGTTCGAGACAGTGTAGGAGCACATATAAATCTTACACAGAAACTGTTCAGAACACATCTTCAAAAGAATGGAGACATGTTGAATCATATAAACACTATGAAGAGAATTTTTCAGGAACTGCATGAAAAAGAACTTATCTTCACAGAACTGCATCAGGTTTATATAATTTTGTCTTCGTTAGATGAAAGCTATGATGACTATGTAACTTCACTGGAAGTACTGCCAAAAGATAACCTCACATTAACTGACATTACTGGCAGATTAATTGAAGAAGCCAGAAGAAGGCTTGAAAGGGATCAACTCAGAAGGGAACAACCAAAAGAAGAAGATAAAGAATCTTCGACAGCCTATACAATTAGAAAATGTTTTAATTGTGGAGGAAAAGGACATTTGGCTAGATTCTGCAAGAAAGGAAAATGCCACAATGCCAGCCAGAATGCTAAAAGGCATCAAAAGGATGAAAAATGCATAGAGTTAGCCATGTATAGCAACGAAACTGTTAATAATAATTTATGGGTTGTAGATAGTGGAGCATCGCACTGCATAACAAAAGATAAGAAAAGATTTGTTAAGATGTCCACGAGTTCACAGCAGATATCGTTAGCTAATGGCTGGAAAATGAAAGCAAAAGGTGAAGGTATTGCACATTGTTCTTGCATAAAAGAAAATGTAAAAATGTTATATGTACCACAACTTAAGTTTAATTTGCTTTCGGTTAGAGTTTTGGTTAAACTAGGTTATGTAGTTACCTTTAGGGGAGAAAACTGCATAATAGAAAAGGAAGGTAAAAAAGTGACTGCAACTTTAAAAGGTGAATTGTATGTGTTAAATGATAATTTATTAGAGGTAGCTAACACAGTTTATAATAATGTTAAACCTCATGATGAATGCATACATTTGTTACACAGGCGTTTAGGGCATATAAATTTTAAAATGCTCAAACAAACAGTTGAACTGTCTGAAGGTATAAAACTGAAGCCTTGCAGTAAGTATTTGCACTGCAATGCTTGTAGTCAAGAAAACAGCAAGGTAATACCAGCAAATAGAATAAATGGATTTAAAACTAAGGAACCTCTAGAGGTCATATTTGCTGATATTATAGGTCCTAAAAAACCAAGTGTGGGAGGTGCTCGTTATATACTAAGTATAATGGATCATTATTCTAGATATGGTTTCTGTTATTTAATGAAAAGTAAAACGGAAACATATCAGAATTTCTTTAATTGGTTGAAATTTGCAGAAAGAAAAACTAAAAGGAAATTAGTAACTCTTATAACTGATAATGGTACGGAATTTATAAACAATAAATTCCAAAATAGACTGAAGATGGCAGGTGTTGAACATAAAAAGTCTGCACCATATAGGTCACAACATAATTCCTTTATAGAAAGACAAGGCCAAACAATACAGGCAATGGCTCGTACTATGTTGTCGGATTCAGGATTACCTGAAACTTTGTGGGGAGAAGCAATAATGTGTGGTAATCATATATTGAATAATGTTGTTAACTCAACAACAGGTGAATTACCATTCACATGGTGGCATGGTAGAAAACCTGACTTAAGCTACATGCACACATTTGGAGCACCAGCATGGGTGCATATTCCTACACAACTGAGACATAAGGGGCAGCATAGGGCTAAAAAGTTATTCTTTGTAGGTTATGAATCTAATCACAAATCATACAGATTCTGGGAAAAAGGTACATCTAGCGTTTACTGTAGTGCTAGTGCACAATTCCTTGAACATGTAGGATGGGAAAAACTGGAACAAGATTCAAGTAAGGAAGTAATCATAGAAACCTACAAAATACCAAAATCACATATCAGTAATAAGAAGAGTACAATTAAAGAGGAAGTACATGAAGAGCACATAGGACCAGAAGAGGAAGAAATAGGTGAACAGGAAGAAATAGATAACCAGGAACAGGTAGTACACGAAAGTCCACCTGTAAGCCCTGTAATACCTAGATGATCTACACGTGAAACCAGGCCACCTGACAGGTACCAAGCAAGTGTAGTTTGCCAAGTTAGTAAAGTTCCAACTACTGTTGAAGAACTTAGAATGTATCCAGCAAAGGAACAAGAAAATTGGCAAAGAGCAATGGAGAAAGAATTAAATTCATTGAAACAAATGGAAGTTTATGAAAATGTTAAATTACCTCCAGGTGAAAAGTCCATTGGCTGTAAATGGATATTTAAATTAAAAACAGGTAAAAATGGGACTGTTACCCATAAGGCTAGGTTGGTAGCTCAAGGATTTAATCAAACTGCATGTGATTATGATGAAGTATTTGCACCGAGTCTAAAAGCAATAACCTTGAGAGCAGCTTTAGTGTGGGCAGCTAAGAAGAATTATATTATAAATCACTTAGATGTAGAAACTGCCTATCTGCATGCACCATTGCAGCACACTATATACTTAAAGAAACCTGTAGGAATTAAGGATAATAAAACAAATAATGACTGTTGGAAACTTAAAAAGAGTCTCTATGGATTAAAACAATCTGGTTACGAATGGAACCAATATATTGTTAAGGAGTTAAACAATATAGGGTTTAAAGCAGGTTTAGCTGATCCATGTGTATTTAAGAAAGAGAAAAATGGAATAGTGTCATTATTATTGTTGTTTACAGATGATATTGCTTTAATTACAAAAACTAATAATGAAGCTACTGAAATAATATCATTATTAGGTAAGAGGATAAAATTAAAGCAATTAGGAGAGATAAAACAGTATCTAGGATTGACAATAAATAAAACCAAAAGTGGTTATAAGATATCTCAAGAGGATAAGATTTATCAATTACTAAAAACATATAAGATGGAACTTTGTAAACCGGCTAAAACTCCAATGAGTCAGGAATTTGGCCGCACTGATGCTCAAAGTCCAAAATTCGATAAGACTATCTATCAATCACTAATTGGTAGTTTATCGTACATTAGTAATTGGTCAAGGCCAGACATTCCCTATGGCGTTAATCAATTGGCAAGATCCAACGCTGAACCCACTGAACAACACTGGCAAGCAACAAAACGTATATTAAGATATCTTAAAAGGACAATGCACTATGCATTGTATTTGGAGCCAAAAGATGATCTGATTTTAAGTGCATATGCTGATGCAAGTTTTGCAACAGACATAAACACTAGGAAATCAACTTCAGGTACGGCTATACTTTTAGGAAAAGCACTGATTGGTTGGAGGTCAATTAGACAGTAACACATAAGTATGTCCACAATGGAAGCAGAATTTTCATGTCTATCTTTATTATGTACTGATTTAATTCTGTATAAACAGTTGTTAGTAGATATGGGAATAACTGTTAATGATTCTATTGTAGTTTATGAGGACAATCAAGCAGCCATACGGTTGGCTACAAATATTGCTGTAAAAACGAAATCTAAGCATACAGATCTTAGATATCTGAATGTAAGACAATCTCTAAAAAATGGTTTAATAAGATTGGAATATTGCATGACTGAAGAAAATATTGCCTATCAATTTACAAAAGCCCAAGGTTCAGTCAAACATAAGGAAAGTTGTGACAACTATGGTTTAAAGTTGTAAATAGATATATATATATTATTATATTACCCAAAAGGGGAGTATGTTAGGAATAACATAGGTTACCTAACGTAGTTTGGGTAAAATAATATATATAAACTATGATTGTAAGTTAAAGTGTGTGTCACTTTAAACAGCAAAGCATGTAATTTTGGGTGCGGCTGTAAATCGCCATAAGAGGGAGCAAGATAACTTGATTGATTACTGGCTTACTGGATTGCTTGCTGACGATGATGGATTGTTAACTGCATGTTCTCTGCTGTTGCTGAAGAAAGGAGGTTTGACTTCTTCATATCTCTAACTGCGAAGAGATATATTACAGGACTGATATTAGTAAGTTTAATGACCTCTTTTTCGACACTGGACTTTGCAACTGATTAATCCCCGGACGGACTGATCTAGTGTATGATATATGGACTGTTTGACTATGCTATAAATCTTACTGGAATAAACTATTTAACTAGCATAGTGTATCGTTTTACTGAGTGTAAGCTACAAAAACGTTTGTCTCACATATTTGCCTGCCTGCCTGACTGCCGTGCAGGTTCTGCTAGGGTGTATATCCCTAACAACTTGTATTATTGGTGGCCATGTTTTTGTTGAAATTATTGTAACTCTTGTATTTCTGGATTGATTTTCTTTATTTTATTATTATTGGCCATGGTTAAGTTGAAATTAATTTAATGTTTGTATTTGCTGAATTGCCCTGCAGTGAGTTGGCCATGACAAATTGTCCTAGACACCCCTAACTTGGTTGGCTTTAGTGTTTGTAATACTCTCACCACTAGTCATACTATTTACAATTTATCGTGAATGAAGCTCACCATTTTTGGAGAACATCAGACTAAAAATATGTAATCTACAGATATTCCCTTTAACTTTAATATTCTTCATTATATGTGGTTTCATATGGAAAAAAATGAAACCAAGTAGTAAAGCTAATTATCAAATATACTTTCTCGTTCAAAATATATGAAGACATATTGGATAGTTTTACCGATTAGTGAAAATGTAATAATAAAAACATGTTCGTAATATTTAAGGATCTCATGGTTAATGGAAATTCAACTCACTCATTTTACTGACATCTGGCAAGTCTTTATATATTGCATTATATGGAAAAGAAGTCACCTCTTACTACTATCAGCATATTTTGGAATAGAAAAGATCTATCAGAAGTAGATTTTTTTCAAAATAAATTTTGATTATGAACAATTTTCAGTATTAATGATCTTAGTCAGCACTTCTGACCCATCTGGAGGAATTTTTCTTCCTTCTTACCCTGTTCAGGTTTCCTTCCTCAAACGTTACTCTAGATCAGGGGTGTCAAACTCACATCATCACGGCAGCATCACATGACATACTGAGACTTTTTCCTCCTTTGCTAAACTGGGATGGGCATGGCCAGCGCGTACTGCATCTGGCCCATGGGCCGGGAGTTTGACAGCCCTGCTCTAGATCCAGCTAAATAGAATCAGGTAACATGAAAACTAGATTAATAATCTAGTGCTGGGAGCAACTGATTAACCCAATTCCTTATTGTTTCATTTTTTTGTAGCATGTCTTTCATTCGTCTCACAGACAAATAAAAGTCACAAATCTGAAGTAAATATATGGAAATATTTCCCTCTGAGTTACATGATAAGCAAATACAATAAGTCAAACTGCTCAAGTTCCATCAGGCATTTTTTTCATTGTAGAAATAGCAGAATTAAATTAGATCCTAGATTTTGCCCTCCATTTTACTTCTGGACAATCAGTGACTTGACACTCGTTATCAAAAGAGTTCTGAGCCCCAAGGAGCAGGGCATTAAATATGCCATGGATGTGATATATTTTTACAAGCAAAAATGTTTGGAATTTAATATTGAATTTGAACACAAGAGCTTTGTGGCATCACAGTGGCTTCTTTATACTTGTTGGAAGATGCAATGAAGAATGAATGAAGGTCCATTTGCTTGCCACACAGATATTATTTTTATTTATTTATTTATTTTTATTTGTCAATTGCTTACAAGATAATAGGTATAACTAAAACATAGTTATGAATACATGGATAGATATAAGAAAAATTTAAAAAATAATAAAAATATAAAAGAAACAATAGGACAGGGACGGTAGGCATGTTGGTGCGCTTATGCATGCCCCATACAAACCTCTTAGGAATGGGGTGAGGTCAATAGTAGACAGTCTAAGGTTAAAGTTTTTGGGGTTTGGGGAAAAGAACCATAGAGTCAGGTAGAGTATTCCAGACATTGACCATTCTGTTGTTGAAGTCGTATTTCCTGCAATCAAGTTTGGTGCTATTAACCTTGAGTTTGTATCTATTGTGTGCTCTTGTATTGTTATGGTTGAAGCTGAAGTATTCATTGACCAGTAGGACATTGCAATGTATGATTTTATATACTATACTTAGATAGGACTGAAGACAGCTTAGTTCTAGGTTTTCTAGGTCTAGAATCTCAAGTCTGGTGGCATAAGGTATTCTGCAACAAGTAGAGGAGTGGAGAACTCTTCTTGTGAAATATTTCTGGACTTTCTCAACTGTGTTAATATCAGACACGTAATGTGGGTTCCAGACTGATGAGCTGTATTAGAGTATTGGTCTAGCAACTGTTTTGTATGCTCTAGTTATCAGTGTAATATTACCACAGAAAAAGCTATGTAAGATTAGGTTAACAACTCTTAATGCCTTTTTGGCTATGTAGTTACAGTGGTCTCTAGCACTTAGGTCATTTGAGATGAGTACTCCAAGGTCCTTGACAGAGTTTGGATCATCAACAAGGTCTTGACTCTTCAACCTGTATTTTATTTTCTGATTTTTTTTGCCAATATGTAGGACAGAGCATTTATTTGTTGATATTTGAAGTTGCCATTTGTTTGACCATTCTGATACATAGTCAAGGTCTTTTTGAAGGGTAGCAGTATTGTCTGTGGTGTTGAACAGCTTTACGTCATCAGCGAAGAGAACGCAATTGCTCTTAATATGATCACAGAGGTCATTTGTGTAGAGTATGAAAAGAGTTGGTCCTAGAACACTGCCTTGGGGGAAACCACTGTTGACAAGTACAGAATTTGATAGGATGCTCCCAATTTTGACCATTTGTTGTCTGTTTGACAGGAATGCTTCTATCCAGTTATGCAGGTGTCCAGAGATACCGTGAGATTTTAGTTTTAGGAGTAGTTTGTCATGTACCACTGAATCAAAGTCTTTACAGAAGTCTATGTAGATTGAGTCTATTGCTTTGCCCTGATTGAGTTGTGTAGTCCATATGTTTTTGCAGTGTAAGAGTTGCAGATTACATGATAGTTTTTTCCTAAATACAAATTGTTTATTAGAGAGTAGGTTTTTTGTTTCGAAGTGGAGGATGATGAATTGGTTAATAATTGATTCCATGACTTTACAGGTGATGCAGCATAAAGAGATTGGTCTGTAATTTTCAACTAGGCTGAGCTCTCCCTTTTTGAAGATGGGGATGACTGTGGCTTGTGACCATAGTTTTGGCAAGGAGCTGGTCCTGAAAGATTTTTTAAAGATTATATTTAGAGCTTCAGCTATGGCAGTGGATAGCTTTTCTAAGAAGTAGGCACATATTCCATCCGGTCCAATAGATAGAGATGGTTTTAGATTGCACAGTGCTTTTTCAACAATGTCTTCTGTAAAATCAATATGTATTAGATCATTGTAGTTGTCTGTGGTTCGACTAGGAAATACTGGGCATAATCCATTGCTGTTTACAAATACTGAGCCAAAGAATGTGTTAAAGAGGTTGGCTTTAATAGTGTCGTCGTTGTAGTCTTTACCATTAGGTCCTTTCAGGGGTGGGATGGACCTTGAGTCTTTTAATTTCTTGTTTATAAAATTGTAGATAAGCCAGAAATTTACCACAGATGTGATCAATGGCTAGCTCAAAATAATAACTTATTCTTACTTTGATAGATCATGCATAATGAATTAATTACTCAAGCCACATTTTTCATAATTTAAAAATTGTTTAAAGAAATAAAAAGAATTGTTTTGTTATTTATAGGTAGTTGTGTTTACACTATTTGTCAGTTGACCAGTTACATGATATCAAATTGTAGACTGCTTCGTTATAATTTTGGGGAAATATTTTTAAAAATAATATTCCAAGTATTTAAAAAATATTTTCGAGGAGTTTACTATTGCTATACCTTATTTATACAAAAAATTTATAAGGTAGTATCAAGGAGAAAATAGTTCTAATTCAAACAATAAAATAAATGATAATAAATAAAATAAGAGAGACAGTTCAATATAATGGTGAAGGCAGATGTGTCAAACTCGCATCATCATGGCAGCATCACATGATGTATCACAACTTTTTTTCCCTTTGCTAAATGGACCCTGAGTTTGACAGCCTGGATTAAGGTGTTGACCTGCAAACCAGGAGATTGTGAGTTCTAGCCCTACCTTAGACCAAAAAAAGTCAGCTAGGTGATTTTAGGCCAGACTCAGCCCACCTCACCTCATAGGATTGTTGTTGTGGAGAAAATTGGTGGAAGAAGGAATATTAGGTAGATTTGCTTTCCTATGTTATGAAGTATGCTACCTACGTTATGAAGCAATAATGGTAGGATATTAAAAATTTAATAAATAACTAAAATAAAGTAAAAAAATACTTGCAAAGTTGGCTTAGATGCAACTTGCTGAATTCCTACCAGCCTTAGCCAGCATGACAAATTTGAGAGGTGAACTAACGATTCCTCACCATTCGTCCTTTTTTCCCCCTTCTGTTTAATCATACTCATTTCTTGAACTGGCTGGACAAGTCCATGTAGTTTTCTTGGCAATGTTTGTCAGAAGTGGTTTGCCATTGCATCCTTCCTATGGCTGAGAGAAAGTGTTTAGCTTAAGATTATCCAGCTAGTTTTATGCCTAATGTAGGGCTAGAACTCATGGTCTTCGGATTTCTGGTTTGATGCCTTAACCACTGCACCAAGTTAATTCTCATACCCTTTGTCTAGGATCATGCTTATCCTTAAAAGAGTCATTCACCATCATTGTCTACTGTTCCATTATGACTATGGAAAAGAAAAAGATTTTCAAAGCAGCAGATCTGAAGGGAAAAAAATGGGTAGATAGTTTATCTTAATTTCTCCAGGAAACAATTTCTCAAAGATAAGACTCCACCTTAGTAACAGCAATAATGCTGCTGAAATATCCTAGGTAGCAGTTTGTTGGTATATTTGAAAATATTTATAACCTGCTCAGACCCTGGATATTGTAGACAAAGTCAAAAAGGGGAAAAATAGATAGCCCACTATATCATCAAAGGCCACCAATAAATATTGTGTGTGCCCTTGGCACACAAATATCCACATAAATATTGCATGTTGATTGGCATGGTGGATGTCATTTTCGCAGATGTGGCTCAGCCTGATCAGTCACGTATTGTTGTCTTAAATGCACACAACTTTTTGAAGAACGGTGGTCATTTTGTTATCTCCATCAAAGCCAACTCTATTGATTCAACAGCAGCCCCTGAAGCAGTTTTTGCATCAGAAGTAAAGAAAATGCAGCATGAAAATATGAAACTCCAGGAACAACTGACTTTGGAGCCATATGAGAGAGATCATGCTATGGTGGTTGGCATATACAGGCCACCACCTAAACCGAAGAAGCAAAACACATAAATAATTGATGCCTGTTGCTATAGGGGCAAAAGGACTTTTCTTACTTCTTTTTATGTCAGGATTCTTGCTATTGCCTGGGACTCAACAATTAGGGAGTCTAAACAAACGGTCAAACATGGACTGAAAATATAGACTGCTTGTGGAATGCTAGCAAGGGTGGAACCAATCATATCTCTGGGTGAAAGGCATTCCTTAAAGTAGGGGCTACTATCCATATCTTTTTTTTTGCCATGTTGAAAATCTCTGGAGAGCAGATTGTAGGAAGAAAGGCAAGAGAGTAACAGACAGCTATTGAAAGTCAAAGGATTGCAACTACGCTTTACTCCCTCCACCCCTAAGATATATATTTTTTTTTGACATTTTCCTTTTCTATGAAAGAATGTCCTCTTTCATCAACTTGAATGAGGACTGGTGGGAAAAAAGATGCAAGAAGATTTCTTTATCCATCACTAACTTAGCTTGAACCTGTGGGAAAACATCCCTGCATACAATACTGCAACTCTTCCTTGTTCAAAAGCAATATTTGGGCTTTCTCATCTCATTTCCCGAGTTTTAGAATTTTTAGGCATAATGGGATTAAAGAAAGAGGAATTCTTTTGGAAGTGCTTAGATGTATTGCCCAAAGTTACATTTAATATGAAATTTCACCTGAAAGGATATGGGAGTAGGGACTCTACTCCATGGTGTGAGGAGGACTCTTTCTTCTATTTTAAGATGAAGGAAGGTTGAAGTCATGAGCAGAGGCATGAGATCAACATAGCACCAAAGATTATCAGTCGTTAACCTGAATGACTCTTTAAAAAGTTTGTAATTTGTAGTTAACCGGCATTGCAGTTAATTATTCCTTCCATCCTTGCTATGAAACCTTTATGGAATTGTACATGCCTCCACTTTTTATGCATAATCATGCACAAAGGTTTCATAATACTAAAATGTGTATGTTTCAATTAATTATAAACCATATTCATGTGATTTTAAACTTGAAATTCAGTTGAATAAATTCAGCAAAATAAGTAAAACATGCCTACTTATATTTCCCCATTATATGCTTCTGTGACAATTCTTATAGGCAAATGGATACTACTGCGTACCATGGCTTTCAAAGTTGTAATACTATCTGTTTCACTGCTGAGAGAAAATGCACGCTGCTCTACTTTCCCAAAAGTTAGAAACCCCAAGCTAGGCAGTTTTCCAAAAGCTTTGTGAAACTATTTAGAAAGGATTCAAACAAAGATTGCTGGTGAAATGGGCTTGTGAAACTGACTTAAGCATGGGGCAACTTCATTAGGAGAACATAGGAGGAAGAAAAGCAAGGGACTTATGATCTCGGAAGTGTGAGGTTCTTACAACATCTGGCAATCATATGATTGCCATTTTAACAAACAAAGTCAATAGGGAAACTGGTAGAAAGTTGCAAATGGTGACCATGTGACAGCATGCTTAACTATTGTACATGATTCACAACAGCAACCACAAGTGAAACTACCATGACTAAAAGGAATGTTTACATGACATCACACTTTATAACTATGTTGTCTAGTAATGCAAATTTTAGTCGTAATTGCTATTGTTAACAAAGACCAATGATTGAACCTGGGCACATTTTCATAGCAAGATGATTGAAAATCTTGCAATACCACCAATCATCAGCAACACCTTTCTTTTCTAATGGTCTTATTTCTCCCACAGTTATAAAGCATGTTCCTGTTGCTCGTATTCTGAATATAGTGGATATTACACCACAGTGTTGGTTACTAATCAGTGTCCACCTTTTGGAATTACACTTTGTGATGTCTGTCTTCTAGCTAAAGAGATCCCAGAGCAGTCCTGCCCAATTTAAGTATTGTCAGTAGATACTTCATTTCAATATATGAATAAGCTGTGTTATTATACACTAGAACTGCAAGCTTAACATAAGAAAGAATTATTTGCCAGAAACCTGTTTGCCTGATGATATATTTATTTAAATTTGTAATTATATTAACATATAATTTATATTGTCAATGGCTTCAAAGTAATAAGAACCATAGCTTGCACTTAATTCTTGAATGTTGTGCTAAAATAGTCTGGTACTATTATAGTATATACTTGCTGCTTTAACCAGTAGGATTCTGCAGATTGTAAGGTGTGGGTTTTATATGCCCATGAAAGATATAAATGAAATTCGCTATCATGGAGGGGGCATTAGGTTTGGCATTAATAACTTAATGTGTAAACTGAAGTTTTTAAAAAATGAGACATGTAAACATTTGTGTGATAAATAAACATCATAAAGCTAATATAAGAACATTTAAAACAGCTTTAAATATCATTTTGTATTTCCAATATTAATTTTTCAAAGGTAAAACCTATTCTGTCTGGAATAGAAGAATAGGCATATGATTACAAAGACTCCCATTCATTTCAAGACCACAACTTGTAGAGACTCTACAAACAAGGAAAAAAGAAAGCTATTAAGAAAAGCTATTAAGCTATTAAGTTATGAAGTGCCCTCTTACAACAAAAATTTACAATAATACCAGTGGCAGAGGTCAAGAACTTGAGAAGATGACAATGTATTGAATTGGAAATTAGCAATATTTACACAGATTGGGCAACCTTGACATAGTTTGATTTATTTCAAATGCAATTATTTTGTCATACTCAGGATGATTGTCTCTGCTGATAAAATAATAGAAACATGGCATAAACAGGAACTCATCACCATAGCTATAAATTGCCTTCTGGTAGAATAGAATTTTGAATGTGGAATTCAGTCTTATGGGCAATTATTCTATGTCATGGTGTAGGTGATAAACTTGGAGGTTTATCTGTGTCCAAGTGGCCTCAGCGACTCTCTAAAAGAACACAAATGAGCAGCCGTTTGCAAGGATTATTAATCCTTCCATTCCCCACCATCCAGTCAGAGATGAAGAAGCTTCTTGGATGAGAAGTGAAATGTCTTTAAAGAAAAAAACAAGAAAGTCCAGTTCCTTCTGAAAAAGCACTTTTGGGACAACCATGACCTGGATGACTGAGGATCTCCATAGACTACTAGTGGTATCTTTCCAGTATATTTGTTTGAACACAGATTTTGTTGGGGAATGATATATATATTGTAAAATTGAGGAAATAGGATTTCTGTACTTTGAACTGTGCCACGTCAACTGGATCCATGTCCCACTTAGTTTTTGGGTGGCCAGGCAAGCTGGAATTAAGAATTAGGAAGTGCTTCTTTGAGGGAAAGTTGCCACCTGCATTGAAGGAGTGCACCTCCTCCTGAAAAGATTCTCTCCCAGTTCAGTCATGTTAGACAACTCTCTTCAATCTTCTGATAGATTTTGGAAATGATGGTAGAATTTTAGCTATGGAGAATCCTGAGAAAATGATAATCAGCCTCTTCTAGTCATAATTTAGCATTTAATACACACTAAACAATTGAATTAACATAGCTAATCTGGCCCAAGATCTCACCCTGGCTGGCTCTGTGTCTAAGAAAGGAGTAGAAATCATGGTCTCTTGGTTTCTAGCCTGGTGCCTTCACCGCCACACCAAACTGGATCATTAAGTGGGTAATACTGATAAAAACAAAAAGTTTGAAGACACAGAAAATATAAGAAGTTAACTAAGGAGTCCCTTACCTTTCTTGTGCTAATTCATGCACTCTTATTAACTAGATTGTTGACCCCATTTTCTGGGTTTGCAAACTTTTTATTTTTATCAGGGCTTAGAGAACCAATTTGGTGTAGTGCAGGGATGTCAAACTCAATTTCATTGAGGACTGCATCAGGGTTGTGTTTGGCCTCGGAGGGCCAGGGAGTGGGGGTAGCCATAGGTGGGGGTGGGCATGGTGGGCATGACATGGGACTCATGTGGGGGCACCTATGGTGGCCAAGTGCTAAGGCAGGACTTCTCTGAGACCCTCCCTCCCTCTCATTATAATCTTCTTCCTTTTCCTTCCCTCTTCATTTTCCTTTCTTCTTCCTTCCTTGCTCTCTTCCCATCTTCCCTTCTTTTTCTTTGTCTTTCCTCTTTCCCTTTCTCCTTTCCTATCCCTTCTTGCATGCTCAAATGCAAAAGGGAAACATTTCTCCTTTGTTTTGTTTTTAGTTTGTTTTGATAGCCTTCTGCCAGCAAAAACAGAACCCAGGGGGGCATGTGCCCCCCCCCAGACTCCATTTTTGGCTGCAATGGTTTCCTGTAGCCCTCTGCCAGTGAAAATGGAGATTTTATTACTGGAAGAGGCACTGCGGGCCAGTCCTTTGCTGTTTCCAGGCCAGCCCTGCAAGCCAGATCTAAGCACCCTGAAGGCCGGATCCGGCCCATGGGCCTTGAGTTTGACACCCCTGATGTAGTGGTTAAGGTCCCAGGCTAGAAGTTGAGTGAGTTCTAGTCCTATTTTATACACAAAGCCAATTGGCTGACCCCGGGCCGGTCATTCTCTCTCAGCCTTAGGAAGTAAGCAATGGAAAACCACTTCTGAGATCTTGCCAAGAAACCCGGAGGGACTAGTTCAGACAATTGCCAAGACTCAACACTGACTCAAATACATGCAAACTACCCACTACTCCTGGTCTCTAAGAGGAATTTATTTGTGTGAAGAAGACAAAGTGGACCTTCCTTGTGGCTGTTCCCTGATAATGGATCTCTCTGACAAGGATGCCCAGTGACTTTCATTTTTAAAGGCAAGCAAAACCATTTTTATTTAAACAGGACTTTGATGCTGAAGCTTCTTTGTGTGCTGCAGTAGATATCTATAATTAAGTTCATCGTGTTTTTAATTGCATTTAAAATCATTTGTTGGCTGCTTTCATGTTCACTGCTTTTATCTTTATTTCATGATTGATATTTCTGACTGGCAAGTTGGATCGATATTCAGCAAAAAAAAAAAAAAAAGTATTACAAATTCAGACTGATCCTAAATATGTTTTCTTGAAAGTTAGTGTTTTCTCACCTTTAGTGTAACTTGTTTTCCATTAATTTGATTAGAATTCCAGCTACAGAGTGTAAAAAGCTAAGACAAAATAAACCCAAGGTGTAGACAGCTAAGTAAGCATTTCAAATGCTTGTTAAGTTATTCTTCCTGGTCCTCCTTTTAAATAGAGATGGGCACTTTGGCTTTCCTAGCGAGGCTGTTAAAAGTTTATAGGATATGATTTATTTGCACAACCTGATGAATGGTGTGAAATCAAATGACTGCAGTGAGGAAATGATAAAATATCTAGAGAATAATGCATTTTGAAGCCTGAACATATGTTTATAGTTGCTGCCCTGGGCTGATAGCCAAGAGCACGTTTCTCTTTGCAAGCTAGGTTAATAGAAGTCATACGTTTTTAAAGCAAAGCAAACAAAATCAAAAAGAACATGAATTTAATATAGCAAATAGGGAAAAAAATGAAGTTTCTTAGTTCAGGGATCTATCAGGTAGAAAAAGCCAAAAAGCCAAACAGTTGTAATTCTAGTTCTTCATGCAAAGAAACAAAGTTTATAATAAACAAGTTGTTTGCTAGACTTATGTATGTAAAGCAGTTTGAATATCTCAAATATGAATAGTTTTTTTTATTTATATCTTTATGCTCAAATGGATTCCCAGCTGCTCCTACCATATAACTGGGGAATTGCCAGCTGAATCAATTGCAAAGCAAAACTAGTGTTGTTTGGCACAATCCTTCCAAAATTTCATAGGAGAAAAATGATTTCTTGTTTGTGAGTGGATACTATAAGAAACAGAAACAGGAAGCCCAACAGAGCATTTTTTTTAAAAAAATATTGATTTTTCCATTAAAAAACAACACATTTACAAATATACACAGAAAGAAAGACCAGGCCTTGACAGAGGCCAGAAAGAAGGAAAGGAAAGAAAAGGGGGGAAAAGGGGAATAGGGAAAGGGGAGACGTAAAAAGGGAAAAACAATTAAAATGGAATCATATCTTTTGTAACAGTCTGTAGGATCCTTTCTTCTTCAAATGTGCCATAAGCAGAACTTATCGATATCTCTACTTAGGTTGCCCTTGGCTAAAGTTCTCTTCACAGTGATCTATCTCTGATTTAGCCAATTGTACCAAGGGTTCCAGTTGTTATAGTAGATTGAGGATTCTTTGTTTTTTAGTGTTAGTGTTAATCTATCCATTTCAGTGCACTCTAAGATTTTCCCAACAGAGCATTTAAATGGGGCCAATAAGAATGCAGAAGATTGGTTGATTGAATTTATTGGCCGCCTATCTTACCACAAGGTAACTCTGGGCAGCCCACAATATTAAAATGGTAAAACTATACAAAAACTATACACCATACAAATAAAATACTATAAAAATAAAAATACTCAACCCTACCTAAAATATTGGGAGGAAGGTACTAGGATGAGCAAGGGGTGGTGGAATCTGTTATTAAACTATCAACCTCTTCTAATGTGAATCCCTCACCCATTGGAGCCCAAGCCAACTGGCAAAGCCAGGTCTTTAAGCTCTTGGAGAAGGCCAGGAGGGTTGGAGACAACCTCACTCCAGTTCCAAAGGATGGGAGTGACAGCAGAGAAGGATATTCTCCTGGATCATCATTTTGGATGATAAGTACTAAGAAATAAGCCACAATCTCTACAAGTCAAGTATGTGTTTTATGTATAAATTAAATCTGCCACATTAAATCCATGATTAAGACTCTGACATTGATTTAAGTTATGCCTATTAAAACTGAGGCCAATGCCTTAATCAAACATGTATTCCATCATCAATATTTATATTGGTCATGCCCAAATTGTGTCTATTTATGTTCACATATTTCTTTGTGCTTTCAATCCCAAATGTACATGACTAACTTAAAGTTGCTGGGGCCAGTATAGGCATCCCATATTATTCTGATTATCTTTTGCCTCTGGCTATAGAAGTAATGTAAGGATAATTTGCTCCTTTAAAATCTGGAGAAGGAAAAAACAGTTTCCTTGAAGACTCCATTCTGAAAATTCTGTTCATTCAGCTACATATGAAGAGTTGGTGGATAACTGATGGCTAATTGGCTGATGTGCTCTCATTTCAGGCAGAAGCCAGGGATGGTGGGCTGGGTAAAGAGAAAGAAGAAGAGGAATGGATAATGAGAGGAATACAAAGGATATCTGACAAGCAGATATCCTGTTCATACATAATACAAAATACATGGAGATGTGGATGAGTCAAGACTGACTCTTTTCATTATAATGCCATATATTTACAACCCCACTCAAGAGATTGTAAATATATAGTAAGGTGTCAGCAATTCTATTTTGCATAACTGTCATGTAGACATCAAAAGGTCAGCACATATAGCGTGTGGTGATAAGGCTGGGACCAGGAGACCTCACTCCATGTCTAAGTGTTTTGCTTTATAGATGGATAGAACACATCATCTGACTTGAACACAGAAAAGATTGGAAGATTGATGTCTGTCACATAAATACATACATTAATAATCTGAATCATTTCTAAGAGCGAAGCTTCCAGACTGCAAAGCTTCCTTTCCTCTTGCATTTAAAATTCTCTTGCAAGTTAGAAAAGAGAAATAATACATTCAGGTTTTTCCCCCAACAACTGTTAGCCAGTTGCAAGGAGGATTCTGAACTCAAGGCCAAGAGAAGGATGGATGGATGGATGGGAGGGTGGGTGGGTGGGTGGATGTGGTTTATCTACTACTTTAAACTAGGTGGCTTACAGTTATTAAAATACCAGCAGGTAAGTAAAACATTATTAAAACTACAATATCAATATCAATAGCACTTATATATCCCTTCATCATGCTTTACAACACTCTCTGAGCAGTTTAGTGTCAGCATATTGCCCGCAACAATCTGAGTTCTTATTTTACAGACTTTGGAAGGATGGAAAGCTGAGTTAACTTTGAGCTGGTCAGGATCAAACTCCTGGCTGTGGTCAGAGTTAGTCTGCAATACTGCATTCTAACCACTGCACCACCGTGGCACTTGATGATAGAAGTATAAACATTAATAAAAACAATTACATTACAGAAATGAAAGATAATAATTTGTGTAGCAAAGTTTATGTCATATTTGCATATTTGATCCAGAATCACTTGATAGTGAGATGGGTGGCATATAAATTTAATAAATAATTAAACTAGGAAAGTTCTTCTTTAGGGAAAAAAAAACAAATTTTATTAAGTTTTAATGAATCAAAGGGAAAAATAGTAAAAAGTGACAAGAAGGGAAAAAGGGGGGAGGGAGGAAAAAGGGATGCAAAAAACGACTTTGTTTAGTACAAATATAAATCTATAATAAAATAATATCTGCATTAAAACAAAACAATATAAGCAATGTACAAATTAAACAATACTATGAATGTGTGTTGTTGCTGGAGTGAGAGGTTATTATTTTACAAATTTATTATTTTATTATTCTTTTTATTTCTTTTAATGGTTTTTATATCCATGTAAATCACCTTGAGTCTCCATGTGTGAGTAGGCTGCAATATAAATTTTCTAAATAAAAAAATTAAAACTATATAACAAAACAACCACTTACTCTAATGTTAAACCTGAATCTTAAAAAATATACAATATACAGTGCATGCCTAGTAATAACAATAAAATACACAATATTTCTATAATCATGATAACCAGGAAGGTTCTAAAGCTACAGCTGTATGTTTGACTTTTTGGGTTTTGTGTCATGAGTAGGGTTACACTATAAGTATAGTCTATAATTATAGCAAAAGAAATAATACCCTTCATTTAAGCCACATTTCTAATGCAGCCTTGTCTGGGTTCCGATTGATATGGCTGGAGAGGCATGTGAAAAGAATGTCCCTCCAGTCAAAGAATGAGATTTCTCAGTCTTGAATATGTTTCCTTGGAATTAAGTCCCACTGCTTTCACTGCAATCTTTCACTGCGCTCAGCATTAGACAATAAGAATAAAGCGAGGAAAAATATTGTGTGAGGAAAAAGCCAATTTGATTTTCAGACTGCACCCTGAATGATTGCCTGCTATCTTTTCATCAGCACTTTGCCTCTTAATCAACCTCTATAAACTCATATGCACTGCTTTCTCAGCGCTCTCCTTATCAACTGCCACCACAATCATCTGTTCATTTGGCCAGGCGTATCACTTCCGTCTTGTATGAAGGTACATTATATTTGACAATCAAGCCAGACCTCATTTCAAAGTCTGTTCTGAAAGCCTTTTTAGAAAACTGAAAACCTACAACAGAAGGACAGGCTAAAAAACAACAACAACCCTCTGATGCAAAACAGTTATGCCCCGTAGGAACACGAATACACAAAATAATATGGCAGATCTTCCTATCGATATCATAAATATGCAGTGCGTCAGAATTAGAAATAGTATTTCAGTTCTCTTCCAAGGACATCAAGCATGGATAAGCCTTATTTATTTATTTATTTATTTATTTGTTTGTTTGTTTATTTATGTCAAGCGATTATTAGATAACAGGGATAAGTATAAACATGGTTATGAATACATGAAATGGATACGAATAAGAAAAAAAGTAACAATAGGACAGGGATGGTAGGCACATTGGTGCGCTTATGCACGCCCCCTACAGACCTCTTAGGAAAGGGTGAGGTCAATAGTAGACAGTCTAAGGTTAAAGTTTTTGGGGTTTGGGGAAGAAACCACAGAGTCAGGTAGAGTATTCCAGACATTGACCACTCTGTTGCTGAAGTCGTATTTCCTGCAATCATCTTTGGTACGATTAACCTTGAGTTTGTATCTATTGTTTGCTTTTGTGTTGTTATGGTTGAAGCTGAAGTATTCATTGACAGGTAGGACATTGCAATGTATGATTTTATATACTATACTTAGATCGGACCGAAAGCGGTATAGTTCTAGGTTTTCTAGGTCTAGAATTTCAAGTCTGGTGGCATAAGGTATTCTGCTATGAGTAGAGAAGTGGAGAACTCTTCTTGTGAAATATTTTTGGACTTTCTCAATTGTATTAATATCAGATATGTAATGCAGGTTCCAGACTGATGAGCTGTATTCAAGTATTGGTCTAGCAAATGTTTTGTATGCTCTAGTTAGTAGAGTGATATTACTGGGGGAAAAGCTACACAGGATTAGGCTTAATGCCTTTTTGGCTATCTGGTTACAGTGGGCTCTAGCACTTAAATCATTTGAGATGAGTACTCCAAGGTCCTTGACAAAGTTTGGGTCATCAACAAGGTCTTGACTATTCAGCTTGTATTTTATTTTCTGATATTTTTTTTTGTCAATATGTAAGACAGAGTATTTATTTGTTGAGATTTGAAATTGCAATTTGTTTGACCATACACAATCGAGGTCTTTTTGAAGGGTAGTAGTATTGTCTGTGGTGTTGAATAGCTTTACATCATCAGTGAAAAGAACGCAGTTGCTCTTAATATGATCACAGAGGTATTACCCAATGCAGTGTATTTTTCCCAATAACAGATCTGAGTTATCTGTTTACTCATAAGCAACAGTGTATACAAGTTATTTTTAATCAGTCATTTTAAGATTTAAAGGTGATGTTGGTTGGACATTGCAAATATTCAGTTCTGGAATTATTTCCAACTCCTTTCCTAGCAATGGTTACAGGAGGCATCTGCATTTTATTCTATATAAGGAGCTAATGCATGGTGTGTATATATGCTTTCTCGTTCATGTTCTGTTTGGGTATATTTGTACATATGTCTGTGCCCTGGCTAGTTATGCAGTGCTCTAGTCACATGACCCAGAGGGAGGGGTGCTTAGAATGAATTAGTCACCATTATTTTGAGCTGCTTCTCCCATGAGGATATGTTAGAGGACTTTTTTTTCAGGAAGATTTTTCTCCTTAGCAACAAGCTAGATCTGATCCATTAGAAACCATGTACTAGAGCCTCCATTTGTTTCCACAAGTTTAGCTCTGTTGACTTCCATGAAGAGCAATGTCATTCTTCTTTTCATTATTTAAGCATTTAAAGGTTTTGTGACTCCATTTTATGAAAACAACATGCCACTCCATGTTCTGTAGCAGAGCTAAGATGGTTCCAAAACCTGACAGTCTGATTCTTTCAGAAGCAACTAGTGACAAGATTTCACCCAGAAAATTATGCAGACTGAGGGTCCTAAAGAGCTGCAACAGAGAAAATTCCAATGCTACAGAAA
Source organism: Notechis scutatus (assembly GCF_049901735.1). Taxonomy (NCBI): domain Eukaryota; kingdom Metazoa; phylum Chordata; class Lepidosauria; order Squamata; family Elapidae; genus Notechis; species Notechis scutatus. The sequence continues at coordinate 103,412,685 of NC_142009.1, forward strand.
AGACAGCTTGTGAGGTTAGGAATCAGGATCCCTTGCTTTGCCATGCAAGGAAATGGTCAAAGTGGACACATCAACATCTGATCTGATATTAATATTCTGTATTTTATTTCATTAAAGAAAGCAGTTTGAGAAATTGAAATTTATTTTTTTAATAATGGGATGTTCTTATAGCTTCACTGCAGAGTAAAGAGTTGAATACCTAGCATTTGTTGCACCCACCTCAGTTATTTCTGAAATACCAAACTTGAAATAAAGATGTACAACTATATTCTATGCAAGTATTATCTAAAATGAGTTTAATTACCATGCTCAGAGATTGGGAGCAAGTCTTGACGTAAGTATTTCTAGCAAAGATAACAGATAACAGATAATCAGAGTTGGAAGGGACCTTGTAGGTCATCTAGTCCAACCCCCTGCCCAAGCAGGAGACCCTACACCATTTCTGACAAATGGCAGTCCTAATCTCTTCTTGAAAGTCTCAAGTGATGAAGTTCCCACAACTTCCAAGGGCAAGCTGTTCCATTAGTTGATTGTTCTCACTGTCAGAAAGTTTCTCCTAATTTCCAGGTTAAATCTCTCCTTGTTCAGTTTCTATCCATTATTCCTTGTCTGGCCTTTAGAAAATAGCTTGACCCTTTCCTCTCTGTGGCAGCCCCTCAAATATTGGAACACTACTATCAGATGTTAGTTCATATGCCAAGTGAGAATTCTTTCCAAACTTTTAATAGCAGTTGTACTATGGATCACATAACCAGAAGGACCAGAACTCAGAAAGGAGAATAGCATTGCATGGCAGGGCCCAGCAGCCTCTCCACAGGAGCCCATTGATGTATTTTTCTGATATTTTTTCTCTGTGCAGTTCCTGGCCAATTCCAGCTTATTTTCAAACTCGATCTTTTGCTCTGTTTTAAGAGAAGGACCTTGATGAACGTTCACACAGATGGACAGAGAGAAATAATTTATTTCCAATATCCTATTGGGTTGGAAAGAATAAAAATGCTTCCCCTATTAACTACACACACAGCAAGCAAAATGATAGCCTAAATATAATAAATCAACATTATCATCATATATTAAACTTATATGCTACCAAACTCCTAACAAATATGCTGTGGCTTTATATATATTCCCTCTCCACTTCCTCTGGCTTCCAATTTCAGATGGAATTTTGAGGCTTTAATGTACTTGTGCCATCTTTTTGCAAGAACTGCGGATTTGGCATTTTTGCATTAAGAGATTACCACACCTCACTCTGTAACTGGCTTGTGTGGGACAGGAGCTTAGTGGTTAAAAATATTCCTCATTAAGAATTTAAAACTATTACTAGGGTCTTTTCACTGACATAGAGTTGGTAAGGAGATCATCCTTCATGAATTTTCAACTTTATGCTAAGATGCAGACATTCTGTATTTAAATCTGCTTGATATTAAACTTGAAGATTGTGAACAGTGTGGGGAAAGGTTTATAGTTTTATGGGGAGAGGATTTTCTATTTCAGGAAAAAAGCTAAAGTATATCTATGTTCACTAAAGGAGGAATATTTCCATCTTAGCTCCCAGTTTGCCAAGCTTCCATGGTATTTAATATATAGGAGCAATGTTAGTCAGGTAAAAATATTATTAATACAGAATTAAGATCTTTTCATATTTGGGAATTAGTCCACACATCATGATAAGCCATGCTTCGTTTAATCCTAGTTTGTTTAAATTATAAATAGCTAATTCAAAAAGCACATTGAGCTGTAATTTAATCTATGTACATACATAGATATGAATATACAAACCCATTGTGCTCTTACCTTTCAAAGTAAGCAGCATTATGCAGAGTACACTTCAGTAAAAATAATGTACAGCAAAATATAAGAAAATGGAAAAGAATATCTATATGTAGTTTACACCCATATTAATAAATATACCACTCCATATCTCTCGTAACCATTTATGTTTCTGCCACTTCCTTATGACCTTTAAGGCAGGGGTGGGATTCTACCAGTTCGGACTGGTTCAGGCAAAGCGCGCAATCACCGAACCAGTTGTTACACCGGTTGAATCGTACCACTACCTTTAGGCAATTAAACTTCTCCCTTTTCTCTCTCCTTGAGACCACTCAAACACAACATCCTCTGTCTTCTTCTTACCCCCGAGTTTCCTTCTTGTGGGCTGGCTATCCATATAAAGCATCTTGCACACATTTCATATCCAGAGTACAACTCATAGCAAAAACAAATAGAAAGAAGGAACTATTCATAATTATTTTCCTTTATTTACCACAGCATGAAGAGAAAACCAGATACAGTCAACATAAAATAGTTAAATACATAGAAAGGAAATGTCAGAACCAAGAAGTATCTTTTCCCTCCTTGAGGTGCTCTAAGTCCTTTTAATTCCTATATACATTAAATATGTCTATATTTGAAAGGTTGGTACCAAGTAGTAACTCTCTAATTCCATATAGAAAAGTCAACCGAGTTGACAGTTGGCATTTATTTTTCACTGATGCCGGTTACTTCTCTACTCTCCCACACTGCATCTGGAAACAGGAAGGCCAAGAGGCAGGCCCCACTGTCCATTCAGCTGCTCTCCACCATCTCACCACTGTCCCCTGCCTAAGGATCCAGTCTGTCTAATGTTCCTCATCAAGCAATGAGATGAACCATTTCCCTGCAAGTTACTTAAAATGAATGGCAGCTGTACTGGAGAGTAGGCTGTACAACCTTTCACATTTTTAAGCCGGATCTTAGAATGAAATTGGTCAGGCATGTGAGTCCTTTTTGGCTATCCTGTTAATAATAACTTCTAACCACTGGCGGCAGGGGGAATTTTCCATTCAGAACAGTCAGAGACAGCTTAACTAATAAAAGGCAGCAGACCAGGGGAGAATCTGATCTGCTGCATCAAGGATGGAAACAGCTGAATTTAACATAAATTTGAAGAGTACTGAAATAAAACCAAAAAAAATGTGCTGCCCTTCCCATGTTCCTGTGGTAATTGGGATGTCATATTTCAGTGCTCTGCTGAAAAATGAGGATTTTCCCTTCTATGTGTCACATGCTTTCAGAATAGCTAGTTATAAACATCGCTTTTATATATCCACACCCAGAAAATGATTTAAAATAAAAGTAAAATGAATGCATAGACTTCAGGTTATAAGAATTTTGAGCATTAATAAACATAATCCATACGGAAAGGACTCCACTACAAAATTCCCTGGTCCTTGCAAAGAATTTGCAAGCCTGCAAAATTTAACAGTACTGTACCACCTCATTCCATTCAACTGAATCAAAGCAGTTCAAAGTATCTTTTCATCCAGGACTTGAAAACATGTCATTTATGTTAAGTTTGGAGAATAAGGAGACCAGACATCTGACCAGTGACTTCAACTCTTTAATAATAACAGGAATCAGAATGGAACAGAGCGATGCTATGGGCAGCAGTAACCCTTTTATAGGGTTAGCTGCTGCCTTATTAACCAATGAAAATGCGCAACAGGTTCCAACTACTGACCAATAAGGACAGTCCCAAAAGTGACCAATCAGGGACTGGTTCTGGCCCAATCCCAAGTTGTTGTATAAGGACCAATCAAGTGTGCAGGTTTTCAACCCCTAATTTGCATTTAGGTTATTCACTTTTATTGATTCACAACACCCCTCCCCCTTGGGTTCCGTTTGAGGGGAGCTGTGATAAAATCCTCAAGATAGGCAGGCCGTTTGGTCTGCCTGGATGATTTCCAAGGCTCCACCGGGTTTTGTCCAATGTCCGGTTCCGGTGGAGCGTTTGGATGACCATTGTTAAGTTCTATTTCGCTGCACGGCGATTCCGTGCTGCATTCACTGTGGATGTCTCTGCTGCTGCGTGTTTCTTCGGGGTTTTGCAGTTCGTTTTCCCCTGTATTAAAGTTCCCTGAAGACATCAACTCCCTCCCCGCTTCACGTTCCGGTGTTTCGCTGGGCTGTAGGGCTCCCGTTGACCCGCTATTAGTTGTATCAAAGTCAATTCCCTCGATACTCCCTCCCCCTTGAGTTGTTGAACCGGGGAAGTCATGGCCGCTGGGTGGTAATCTCGATCGGAGTTGGTCTATGTGGCGTTTCCACACCCTCCCATCGTCTGTAAGCAGGCGGTAAGATCTAGGCCCGGTGAGGTGGGTAACGGTTGCAGGTATCCATAACGGGTCGCCGGAAAAGTTTTTGGCAAAGATTAAATCGCCTACCTTAAATTCTCGGCATTTGCTGCTGGAGCCGACAGGTTTTTCTGGTGCGAAAGCGGGGTGGAGCCGGTCAAGGTGCGATCGTATTTTCCGCCCCATAAGAAATTCAGCGGGTGTTTTGTTGGTCACGCTGTGGGGCGTGATGTGCTGCAATAAGAGGATTCGATTGATTTTCTCGTCGATGTTTCCAAATTCCATTTTATACAGGGTCTTTTTCACAAATTGTACCATGCGTTCTGCACGTCCATTCGCCGCAGGGTGCGTGGGCGAGGTCAGCGCATGGCGGATGCCCCGATCAGCCAGATATTGTTCAAAGGGCAATGGAGTGAACTGCGGGCCGTTGTCCAAGACCAACACGTCCGGAAACCCGTGCGTGGCAAATAGTCTGTTTAATTTATTAATAACTGAGTCGGTTGTAGTTGTGTGCATTCGATGAATCTCGAGCCAGTTGGAATAGGCGTCGACAGTAATCAGGAAAGTGTGACCTTTGGTAGGCCCCGCAAAGTCAATATGAATACGGGACCACGGTCCCCTCGGTGTTTCCCATTCGGTTGGGCTTGCTTTCGGTGGGGCGTTGCTGACGTCCTGGCAACGTTGGCACGTAGCGACCCAGGCCTCGATTCTTTTGTCGATTCCCGGCCACCAAGCGTAGCTGCGTGCGAGTGATTTCATCCGCACAATGCCCGGATGTCCCTCATGCAATACCGCCAGCACAGTCTGTTGCAATTTGGCAGGGATTACAACTCGATCGCCCCACAAGATACAGCCTTTTTGGGAAAACAGCTCGGTTTGGCGGGCTTTGAAGGGCGCCCATTCAGGTGCAATTTGGTCCATCGGCCACCCCCGTTCAACCCAGCGTAGTATGTGTTGCAGAACTGGGTCACGTTTCATTTCAAAAGCAATGTCTCTAGCCGTCAAGGGTGGTGCCTGTAGAGTTTCAATCTGTAGTGTTGAGAGGGTTGGGGCTGGATCCACAACAGCGTCTGGGAGTGGTGTTCTGCTCAATGCATCGGCGTGGAGAATCGATTTCCCCGGGCGGTGCTGCAAGGTGTAGTTGTAGGCCGCCAGGAATTCAGACCAACGGGTCATTCTGGGGGACAATATATACGGGGTTGGTTTATTACCGCAATGATCCCCAGTAGCGGTTTATGATCAGTGATTATTGTAAACGCACGGCCATAAACATATTCGTGAAATCTTTTAACTGCAGCAACAATAGCTAAAGCTTCTTTGTCCAGCTGACTATAATTTCGTTCAGCTTTAGCTAAGGTTCGCGAAAAAAACGCGATGGGGGCTTCCGCTCCGTTTGGTAACACGTGGGCCAGAATTGCCCAACCCCAAAAGGTGATGCATCACACGTGATAGTGAGCGGCAGAGTCTCGTTGTACTGCATAAGTACTGAATCAGAAGTTAGCAATTTCTTTATTTGTTGGAAAGCATGTTGTTCCCGTTGTCCCCAAACCCACGTTGCTTTTTGTCTAATAGTCTATGCAATGGTTCAGCTACTGTTGCTTTGTGGGGTAAAAACACATTATAGAAATTGATAAGTCCAAGGAACGCCTGTAGGTCTGCCTTGTTCCTAGGAGTGGGTGCCTTTTTAATTGCTCGTAATTTGTCTTCGGTGGGATGAATTCCTTGGCTGTCCAGGAGGTATCCCAAAAATTCTACTTTTTCGGTACATAAGTGGCATTTATCTTTTTTTACTCTGAGGCCCGCATTTTGGAATCTTCGTAAAACTTCTCTGAGTCTTTTTTCTAGGATGTCTTTGTTAGGTGCGGCGATGAGTACATCGTCGAAATATGGAACAACGCCTTTTATCCCTTGTAACAACCTTTCCATTAAACTCTGGAAGATTCCAGGGGCGACGCTTACTCCGAATTGGAGCCGGTTGCATTTAAATGCGCCCCTATGTGTTACGATCGTTTGTGCCTCGGCTGTGGTTGGGTCTACAGGCAATTGTTGATACGCCTGGGCTAAATCTAGTTTGGCGAAAACTTTCCCGCCGCCCAGAGAATGGAGTAAGTGTTGCACTACCGGTACTGGATAAGCACTTTGCTGCAGTGCGTGGTTTAAAGTGGCCCGGTAGTCTCCGCAAATTCTTAGGGACCCATCAGGCTTGATAGGCGTTACTATCGGGGTTTCCCAACGGGCGTGGTCAGTGGGTTCCAGTACGCCCTGCGCTATCAGCTTATCGAGTTGTTCGTCGATTTTAGGCTTTAAGGCGAACGGCACCCGCGCGCTTAAGGCGGATGGGTGCTATTTCAGGGTTCAAGTAAAACGAGATTGGGGTCCCCTTATACTTGCCTAGTCCGTTCACAAAACGTCTTGGAATTCTTGCACGAGTGCTTCCTCCCAATCGACGCTTTCGGCCTTGTGGACTCCGGCTACAGTGATTCGAGCGGCCTGAACCATTGCAGGCCTAGAAGACTAGGCCTGTCTCGATCCACGACAGTCAGTGGTAGTGCAACGGTGCGGTTCTTGAATGAGACCTTGAATCTGCGGGACCCGACGACGGGAATTCGGTTGCCCTGATAGTCTTTGAGTATAAGCCTCTGAGGGTTAAGGTCTTGGCGGCGAATCGTTGGAAGGAGCTGTTGGAGCGTTTTCCACGACACCATCGAGAGGGAAGATCCCGAGTCTACCTCCATCACGCAAGGTTTGTTTTCGATGGCGACCTTTACTCGGATTTTCCCGGCATCAAGGGATGTAGTGTGGCCTATGGTGATTGTTTGGTGGGTCTCTTCCCGCCGGGTTTCTTCACGCCTGGTGGAAGTGGTGGACGGTTTGTTTCTGTAGGAGAGGTTTAATTTTTCTCGGTGTGTGCCGAAGAATCCTGAAGACTGGCATTCGGCCTGTCGGGGTTTGGAGTTTTGTTTGCTTCTGCAAACCTTTGCAATGTGACCTCGCCTCCTGCAATTTCGGCAGAGCGCATCGAGGAATTTGCAGCCAGATCGTGGGTGATTGGATCCACAACCGGCACACGGTCGAAAGGAGTGTTGTGTGGACTGATCTCGCTCCGTTCGCAGTCGGTTGACCTCTTCCTCATCGCTGTCGGACGGGGACTCTAGGTCTTCATGGTGAGTTGATACCGGGTGTCTCTCTGAGCGAGGCGAGGTATCGGTGGCGAGTTTACGTAGCGGTGCGTTGGTGCGGCGCATTTGGGCTGCCGACTTCTTTGTCGCCTCCGCTGCAGTGGCTTCTTTAAGGGAATCGGTGAGGCTGATGTCCCCCTTAGCCATAATTTTGCTCTGGATAGCGCCATCTTCTAGGCCCAGAACCAAGCGGTCCCGGAGGGCTTCTTCCAAGTCGGCGAACCCGCAGAGGCCTCCTAGGTTCCGGAGGTCCGCGATGTAATTGGCAAGGCTTTCGCCCTTCCGTTGATCCCTCTGGTAATATTCGTGTCTTCTTACTAGGGTTGGTACGGAGGGCGCGTAGTGAGCCCGTAGTAACAGCTCGAGGACGTCCCAGTCCATTTCTTTTACCTCTGCTGGCTTGGCAAGCGACTTTGCCATTTTAAACACGGTTGGCCCACAATGCGTTAGAAAGATAGCTCTTTTTTTGCCGGTTGTTGCATCTTTCAAATTGTTAGTTTCCAGAAACATCTGGAACCAATCCATGTAGGCCTCCCAGTCTTCGGTCTCTGGATTGAATGGAGCGGGTGGTACGGCACCGCTGGCCATGTTGCCGTTGATGGTGCGTGTTTGACCACGTGCTCTGTAGGTTGCTCTGTAGGTTTAGTCAGCTCTTCGGTCTCCGTATCCCACCCTCGTCGCCAGTGTTAAGTTTGGAGAATAAGGAGACCAGACATCTGACCAGTGACTTCAACTCTTTAATAATAACAGGAATCAGAATGGAACAGAGCGATGCTATGGGCAGCAGTAACCCTTTTATAGGGTTAGCTGCTGCCTTATTAACCAATGAAAATGCGCAACAGGTTCCAACTACTGACCAATAAGGACAGTCCCAAAAGTGACCAATCAGGGACTGGTTCTGGCCCAATCCCAAGTTGTTGTATAAGGACCAATCAAGTGTGCAGGTTTTCAACCCCTAATTTGCATTTAGGTTATTCACTTTTATTGATTCACAACAATTTAGGTTTTAATATTTTTTTTTAAATACTCTCTTGTATGCTTTCTAACAATTGGAACATACTTTTTAAAAAAAAACACAGACAGGTTTATTTTGTAGCCAAATTGAACCCTGGCAAATCAAAAAAAATTATCTTAGCAGTGGAATTCTGGATTACTGATGCCAAAGGTCACATTCAAAAAGCTAGATTTGCGAAGACACCATTCCTATGAAATCCCTGTCTCATTCATTTTTTATGCTACCTTCTCCTCCATCTTCAAGGAATTAAAGTTTACAAGGATTCTTCCCATGTTACTCTCACATGTCCCTCTGAAGCAGCTTAAACTGAGAAAGGAAAACAACCTTACTCAACACCAGTCATTCCCAGGTTCTGTAGGAATATTTTTATTTATTTGTTTGTCAAACATGTACAAGATAACAAGTATAGATATGAACATAAACAAGAACAAGGGAGTAAATACAGATAAATGGGGACAGTAAGACAGGGACAGTAGGCACACTGGTGAACTTATGCACGCCCCCTTTATGGACCTCTTAGGAATGGGTGAGGTCCACAGTAGACAGTTTGAGGTTGAAGCTGTGAGGGGTTTGAGGCTGTAACAACGGAATCAGGTAGGGTGTTCCAGGAATTGACCACTCTGATGCTGAAGTCGTTTTTTTCTGCAGTCGAGTTTAGAGTGATTTACCTTGCGTTTGTATTGGTTGTTTGCCCATGTATTATTGTGACTGAAGCTGAAGAAGTCGCTGACAGGCAAGATGTTATACCAGACAATTTTGTGAACTATGCTTAGATCAGACTGCAGGCAGCACAGTTCCAGATTGTCCAGGCCCAGAATTTTTAGCCTGGATGCATAGGGAATTCTATTGTGAGTGGAGGAGTGGAGTTCTTTTCTCGAGAAATACCTCTGAACTCACTCAATTGTGTTAATGTCCAATATACAGTGTGGGTTCCAAGTGGATGAACTGTATTCGAGAATTGGTCTGGCAAAGGTTTTGTATGACCACAGGGCAATCTAATCCAATTTAAAATTACTCAGTTTTTCAGCTAGAAAACTGGTGTTTTTTAGCTGCCTTTTCAAGAAACAATAAGTTTTGGGCATTTGTAACATCAAAATGTATCTTCAGTCTAAAATAATATTTCACAGACATGTTTTGTAGTTTGATCCCTCAGACATTTGGAAGTTACACATACTACAATTGCATGCAATCTTTCAATGTTTTCAAAGTAATTTGAATCAGTAATTTTCAAACTCTAGTTTTGTCTCTTTTTCTCTAGTTTTGCTCAGTGAGAATGAGCTGAATGACAAGTTGCACAATTATTGGGCTTACCTGCCTAAGAAAAACATTGTTTGTTCTATAGGACATATTTGCATTCTGCCAACTAGGACATTTGGGTGTGGAAAAGTATCTTAATAACATCAGTAAAAATATAAGATACATAGACCCCTTATTCATATGGGCCAAGAAATAGCAAGTTTAGCTATTATTATACTAAATAGCATTCTGCCCCAAATAAATTATTGAACCATTCATAGGAGAGGGTGACCAGAACCTGGATCTCATTGATGATCTCACTTATAATATCTCACACAAATTGGTAGTCTTGCAGGATTTTAATGAGCTGTTTGTTGTTAGGAGGTGGGGATGGCCAAGGATACTCTACAAGATCCATTTTGTTGCTATCCACAGGATAACGATATTGGTCAGTACAAAGTTTGGCTTAAGGGTTGTGATTCAAAGTGTTGTGGAAGGGAGCAAGTTTCTACTGTGGAAGGGTCAAGATTTCACTTTGAAACCCTTCTTGGTTATATGCTATTCCGGGGGGTTCAGATATGATAAAGGAAAGGAATACAGCTATCTTTAGGATGCTATGATAATTCCTAAATCAGACCAATTTGGCATTAACTATTCTTCATGTATACACTAACTGAATACATGGATGTTTCAATTCGCATGCAAAATATGGAAGCAAAGTTGCTAACAATTGCATATGATTTTGTTCTCCAATGTGGAAAGATCTTCACTCGTTGCCAGTTGTTCTTGTTCTTTGAGAATCCATTTGATAAACACATTTTTCACCTATGTTTTCCTTTCCTTCTCCAGAACACATTTTTAAATGGTTGAAGAACTTCTGAAGATAGTCTTTTAGGAAAAGGAGACTCATACTTTTCTTAGAGATCAGATAGCAATAGCACTTAGACTTATATACCACTTCACAGTGCTCTACAGCCCTTTCTAAGTGTTTTACAGAATCAGCATATTGCCCGCAACAATCTGGGTCCTCATTTTACTGCTTCGGAAGGATGGAATTCTGAGTCAACCTTGAGCCTGGTGAGATTCAAATTGCCAAATTGCAGGCAGCCAGCAGGCAACAGAATTAGCCTGTATTACTGCTTTCTAACCTGCACCATTGCAGTACTAGATAATTTCCCTTTCCTTTTTTGTTCTCTCTCTCTCTCTCTCTCTCTCTCTCTCTCTCTCTCTCTCTCTCTCTCTCTCTCTCTCTCTCTCTCTCTCTCTCTCTCTCTCATCTATCTATCTATCTATCTATCTATCTATCTATCTATCTATCTATCTATCTGGCTATCTAGCTAGCTATCTAGCTATCTAGCTATCTAGCTATCTAGCTATCTTGCTATCTTGCTATGCTGAAATGTTCCTGTGATAGCAGCAGCCCCTTCTACTCATAATATAATTAGTTAAATATGCCTGTTTCTCCCTTGTATTTTATTTTAATGCAGTAAATTACAAAAAAGTGAAGGTGTGCCACCCCCTCAGAGGAAGAAGAGTGAACTGAATCATCCAGAGCTGACTGGGTAACTTAGGAAGTAGGTTCTCAGTCTTTTTAAGGTGTTGCTTTCTCAACTCTTTAAGTCATCGTAGAGTAATACAATAATAAAAAACTAAAAGCTGTTTAGTTTTGGAACGTTATGCTTCTGTCATCAATTGAAGAGTTGGCAAACATTACTTAATTTAATGGCAGCTTTGCTGAATGACTTACAGGGATATTTTATTGCCATTGGATATGAAGCCTCCACTTTACTAAAAGTTATTTTGTGATTCCTTTGGGAATATTCTATGGTAAGGATGTGATATTGAAAGTATAAAGACTATTTTTTAGAAGGGTATAACCATTCCCTAAAACAGATACTTAAATTAAATGTGTTCAATGTATGAAAAAATGCTGCTTCTGGCTGGCAGGCAGCTAATTCTTTCAAATCCTAAACTTTATGCTTGCAAGAAAGTGAATAAAGTTCTGTTTGCAGTTTCATTTGCATGCACACACATGTGCATGTGCAGAGAGAAAGAGAGGGGGAGGGAGGGGGAGGGGAAGAGAGAAAGAGGGGGGGAGGGAGGAAGCGAGGAGGCAGAGGGAAAAAGAGAGAGAGAGAGCAATTAGTTTGTGATTGTGATTTGAAAAGCAGAAAAAAAAGTCCTATATCCCTGAGGCAGAAATGGCCAATCTTGTGATAGCTATGAACTGATTTAGCATGTTGAGGAATTAAGGCAAATTGAAGAGGGGGAAGGCATGGAGTTATGTTTTTAAAATATTTTATTCCACGTCCCCTATTCCACTGCTCAGGTCTTTTTCTACAGAAAAAGAATAGTCTGTCATGAAAAAAAAGAGGGAGATTCAATATTGAAAACCGAAAAAGCCTCATCACTGCTTCACTAAAATAAGCCTGTACCCTGTTGGTCCAGCAAGATGCTGAGTGATTCAACCACCACCCTTTTCACTGTTCCCACCCTCAAAAATGTTTTTGCACTGCCTAGAAAGTGTCTATCAAATGTAGTGCTCCCATTAGCTGACTAGTGGCAACAACAACAAAAGGCAACAAGCAAGACAGGAGAATACTTCCTAACCTTGTCATGGCCTTGCTACATTTAGTTTCATGCTAGGGAAAATTTAAAAAGCACAGCAAAATAGTAAATTAACCTCTCAGATTGCTTTAATAATTGGCACATTTGAGTCTTCGGGGAAAAATGGCTTTTCTTCATAATTCCAGTTTATAAGGCAACGCTACCTCGTCTTCTGATGTTTTTTGGATTTTTTTGAAAAAACATAGCTTCCTTTATCTTATTGTAAATCTTCAAGTGAGAACTGCCTTGTATTTCAGTGTTTTTTTCCCCCCTTCAGGACATAAATATACCAACTATGTTTCTGATTTGAGCTACTTTCATCTTAGTTTCTCAGTACAGCTGAAATAATATGTTGAAAGACCAAAGAGATACACAGCACAGTCTAAATTACTCAGAAGACCAAGGATAACTCTGACATTTTTGGCAAACAATTATAAGACTAACTGGGCCAAATGGTGTATCAAGAAACCCTATTATGTTATGAAAACCAGCATCATTATTTCTTTGGCTGCAGAAAATGTTCATTGACTTCCTGAGTCAAATCTCTTACAAAAATATATTTATGTAAATTTTGTTCCATATGTTTCTCCCAACCATTCACAAAATGCAAATTTTTTTGACATATTTATGTGACCTAACATGGAAGGAGATGATCAAGTCATTATACCAATGAGTTTGCAATTCTGTAAAGATTAATGCTGTCTTTCAATTCTAAATCAGCATTTGCAGGAGGCTTTAACTCAGGACTGAAAAGTCCCCTTGGATGGTAGCTTATCATATAAGTTCCTCTTCATGAAGAAAGCATTTCATATGCAAAAAGCCTCCATAGAAAATAGCAATTCAGAATACCAGAGAGCAAATAAGAACAAATGAGGACAAATTACATTGTAATTAAGATTTTTGATGTCTATGAATTCCAAACATTTATAATAGATGCTTTTTGTGGGGGACAGATTTTTGTTTGGAAAAAGATAAATGATATAGGGATAATGTGGAATATGTATGAAGTCCAGTGGGAGCAAAATAGCAAGATTATTCCTGGTGAAAACTATTGTAGAATTTGTTTTTGTCTCTGGTCATGAGTGAAAAATCTTGAGTTATAAATGAAGAATATGCATCAGTAGGTAAGCCATATTCAACATTTCTTAAATGTAAATAGGAGTTGATGTGTCAGCGGCAGGCAAGGAAGAAAGTGGTATACACCTAAAAGTGTTCTGTATTGTACATTAGCATTCTTGTAAATAACCGTTCTGATTGGCTAAGACGCGCGGCGATCCGATTGGTCGAGCAAGCCGCACTGATTGGCCCGCTGCGAATCCCCCGCGATTGGAGGAAACTGATCGCGGGAGATTCAAAGCGGTGTCATTGGCTGCGGCTTGGCCGGCAAGTCTATATAAGCCGCCACATACTCTAGCCGAGCCGAGTCGATCTCGGGACTAATAAAGAGCTGAAAATTAGTCACTGACTCCCGAGCCTGCTTAGCGCCGACACAACAAAAAGAATCAAACAGAGCTCAAATTGCCAATAGTAGGGTACTTCTATATCAGTATTTTGTCTTCATTCCAGATCAACTGGAAACTGAGGTCCTCAATTTATTTCTGACTCTGTTTATTTTATTGGAAACCACATTTAATCCAGGATTTATCTCTGGATCACTATAGCTCTTTACATCTTAAGAGAAGTCAATTTTCTCCTGGACAGGAGTTTTATCTTATCCCCCACTTTAGTTCTTAGGCATAAATCTGGAATTAAGTCATCCTTCCCTATGGTTTATAACTCACGATGTGTCAGAAAACAAAGAGGCATGCAAAGAAATACAGCTTATTTTAAAGGAGGAACATATTTCCTGGAGGAGATGGTCATTGAAGGAGTTGGCCTCAAACTTTTTAGGTCTTTAAATATAATAGCTACTTCCTTAAATTGTTACCAGAAATGAATGATATTTCTGAACAGCATTTTAAGGAGCAATAGGTATCAGTGTTGTATGTCTGGCAACATCATGGCCTCTTACTTTCTCATTGAGTTCAGCATGCGATGGATGAAATCAGGATGGAATTAATGACTTTCGAGGCACATGCCCTTAATCCTGCATAATATGTCTGGAAGGTGCATAGTAGGCACTTAGCCTAGACAAATAAAAAATAGTAGTGAAGCAGTTGAGCTTTCTTCACTAAATACTGTATATCTTTTTGAAGACAGTTTGAAATTGTATTGTCTGATTTGTTTCAGTGCAGATGATTATTGGTATTATATAGAAATGTGCTACTGATTTTTTTTTTAATGATTTAGATGACACTTGCAAACATGCATTAATAGACTGACAAATTTCACTTACACGCATGAAGTTTTGTCGAGAATCTTCCCAATTATGAAATTACTGAAAAATAATTCTATTAATATGTGTGATGTCCAATGTCTATGAAAAGGGCAGACACCTCTCTAATTACAAGACAGTTACAGAGGCTTTTGTGACACAGGTAGCATCAGAAATGACTCTACAAGGAAGAGTAGCAAGAAGAAAGTGCCATTATAGAAACAAATTTCAAGAGACCACAGCAGAAGGCCCCAAGAAAAGGGGCCACTACCAGTCTGATGTGATGCAATGCCAGGGAGGGGGGAAACCCTCAAGATTTCAAACTGAGGGAGCTTGCTTCTTCGATTTTATATCCCTATGTGAAGTTGATCTGTCATTATTAGGGCAATTCTGTATCTGAAATGAAAGCAACATCTACCCAGGATGAGTCCTTAACTTTCTCTTAAGAATATTTTGGATCTTAAAAAGAAAGGCTTATTGCAGTGCCCTGGATGTACCCTTGACAGATTGGAGGATCCCTATCACAGATTTGTTTTCCTAACCCTGATTGTGTAGTATAGAAGAGACACACAATATGCAACACTATTTGATCAGAGGAATGGAGTGGGGGAGAAAAGGCAACTCGTAAATTCTAAAAACATTCCTATTCTTTTGAATACAAAGAACACAAACTTGATTAATGAATGGATGCATCAGTCACTTAACTTCTCTCCCCTCCCACTCACTCTGTTGTCTTCTAGATTTGGAAAAGTGAGGGTTAAACAGACAAAAAGCTTTTTCAACCTTAATCATTTCATGATTTCAGAAGCTGCAAGACGCTCCAGTTCATTCAGACTGCTTTAGAAAGATTTCTATTTCATCTTAGACCAAGGAATCCCCAACCTAAGGGGTGCAGCCCACTAGTGGGCCATGATCTGTTTGCAACTGGGGCATGGAAACAGTGGGTGAGCACATCTCTATGTATGCGAGCAGTGGGCAAGTGTGTGTATTCATGCTCCATTTGCCTGAGTGCCGGGCACAAGTGCACATAGCTCACACAAATGGAGCTGCGCGCGCACACACACTTGCTGGCACAGCAATTCCCCCCCCCCATGGTCCATAAAAGCAGAAAGTTTGGGGATTACTCTCTTAAATATCAACGTGTCTACTACTATATGAGATTTTAATATGCATATGTATACATATATGTAGTCTTTTCTGACTCCCTTTATGTCACCCTCACTCTCTTACAACCTATTTCCCATCATCTTTCATCCCCTTCATCCTTAGAAATCATGTCTCTACTATTTTTTTTTCTATAACTGAGTGTGCTCACAGGTTTTAGCAAGGAAATACAACTACCAGACAGTCCCAAGAAAAGAAAAATTTCTTCTTCGGTATGGAATAGTGACCATTGAGCTTTGGGGATAGAATGATACCAGGGGAAGAAGACACAGTTCTAGACAACTAGAACAGTCAAATTGACTCTGGTAATCAATATGGTGATCGATAGTATAATAAAAAATACATAGAACTACAAACTTTTCTTAGGACAATTGAAAAATATCAATAACTTGAAAGGATAGGATCTATCTTCTATCCCTCATGTTGTTAACTTAGGATAATGTGCTAGCAATTTCATTATATTTCCCAAAAGATAATGCCATATATAGTTTATGTACATGTTTATCAGCAATTCACTGAACTGAATTGCAAGAATAGATTATTTGTATTTGTTTTTTTAAAAAAAAGTTAAAATGCTATTTCCCCTTCATGACATGATAAATAAATGCTAAGCCTAAGACAAGCATTTAATTGACAACTTTAACGAACACCATTTTTTTTGCCTGAAGTACAGGTGTGGGCATTGTATAGGTCTCTGAACTAATTTATCACTGTCTCTAACCTTGATCCAGTATTCTCATTTAGCATTTGGTTTCTTTGCTTTGGATGCCAACAAAGCCATCATTGAACATGTGTTTGTGGATTCATTTGTTTGTTGGTGTGATGATATGGACATCTGGCCACTACAAGCTGTCCCAACATCACCAATTATTTCATATCAACAAGCCATCTGGCAGAGCTGTCAAACGATAGCAAGTGACTCTTGTTTTTGATCTTATGGAGATGATGAGATTAAAAAACAATACTAGCCAGGGAAGTCTTTTTATCTTCCATTCCTGAGTTATCCAAAACCTCCTAGGGCCTCTAACTGTTTTATATCCTTTAACAGATCTGGAAAAATGCCACTAGTTGAGTAGTTGGAATATAAAATCAATATAAAACTGGCAAGTTCTAATAGTGTGTATAAATACTATATCCCTGAAACCATGTGATTTAGTGGTTGAACTGTCTTGAAAGAGTAGTATCCATATAAAGAAATTTTAATTCTTCTCTGTTGTGACCCTGAACAATAAAAAAGTAAAGCAACGGAAGTTTTACTATCTCTGATGAGTGATGTCACAGTGATATTTGGTTATGACTGAATCAGTGCATCAGTGCAAGAAGAATACAAATAATCTCTTACCAACAATGGCAAGCAAGCAAGCAAGTCATATTGTGTGAATATCATTAGGGAATTAAGCTACTGTATATTTCACATAACTCCATGAAGATGGATTAAATCTTGCTCCCTCATTTTAATACTATATGTTAGGAATATAAGTCACCTAACAGGTATTTGGGTTAGAAATATATAAACCAGGATAAACATTACACAGTACTATGTCTTTAAGAGATTGCAAAAACTGCAATTGGGTGTGGTTTTTCAAACGACCATAAGATGGAGCCAGAAACCTGGGTTGTTTTAGTCTTAGTCTCAGAAGAGAGTGTGTCTGAGTGAGTATCTCTGTTTCCTTCTGTTGGAAAGTATTGCCATTCCTCCATTTCTTCTAATTGACTGATATTACTGGATTTAATGTAAGTCTGTTTACTGAACTGTTTTTTGACACTGGACTTTGATATTTGGATTGTCCCTGGATTGAAAACTGACTGATTTACTTGTGAATGACTTTAGATTGCTTATTTTGGACTTTGCTTAAACCTTTCTGGAAGTAAAAACCTACATTTACTGTACAGTGTATCTGTGTACTGTGTGTGTATTATTCAAACACTTCTCTCAAATATGTCTCCCTGTATGTGCTCATTCTCCTAACGGGGAATTACCTCAACACTATTGCCTGAATGGTGGAGCAAAATTTATTTAAAATATTAGTCTATGCCAGTGTTTGTCAACCTTTACAACTTTAGGAAATATGGACTTCAACACCCATGGAAACTTAACTCCCTGCTGGCTGGAGAATTCTGGGAGTTAAAGCCCACACATCTTAAAATTTCCATGGTTGAGAAATAGTGGTCTTACACAGACTGAGAAGCCATTTGGATTCAGTTTCAGACAGAAAAACGACTTGAGCTGCTTCTGTATCTTAATCTGTTGGCATATTGCTCCATTGATGAAGAGAATTAGATTTCTTCATTTTTTAATCAGATTTCCATTCAACTGCACATATGTGAAAAATTACCCTCATACAGAAGATTATCTTTCACATACAAGATATAGATTTTTACCCTCACTAGAAGGTAGTTTGTATTGAGTATTAATGAGCGCTATTGTCTCTGAATAAAAAGACATGGCACCTAATTGTCCTAAAATTATCACTTTATTATTTTTGATTTTCACTGAATACAAATTATGCTTGCAATGCTCAGCTGGCCAATCCTTAATGCTTTATGAATTTCTTTTAAAACTCCTTAAGGCACAGAATTGTCTTGATCTTAGGGAGGTTAAAAAATCCACCTGCCAAACTATTGAGTGATTGAACCATTGCATTATGAAGACTTTACCTTAGCAAATGGAAGAGCATCAGTTAGGGAGGGCTGGCAATAGGACGCACCTGTCAGTCAGTTGCTGAAAAACAGTTCTGGGCTGGAAATCTGCAGATTTGCACAGACTGGCCTTTTCCACTAGCTATTCAAAAAGAGGCTCTGAGCATTTCGTACTAAACAGCAGAATATGTTGATCATATATTGCTTGGCCACAGACATATCTACAAATAACCAGGCAGACAGGACAGGGATTCTCCACTTTTAAATGTCATCTTCCCCATATGCTGAAATATTATCAGTTTATCTTCCGCAAACAAAAATCTATGAAAACATAAACTGATATATTCAGTATAAAAAGGGCTTTAGTGTTGAAAGTATTGCTTTCAAATGCCAAGTGCATCTTCCGACTGATTTACTATTATTTTGGGCATAGTGGTGCATTTTAGGACAAGGTAGAATAAATAGCTCTTAGCTGGAGAATCCTGTTCATTCCTGTGTCTCCACTCAGAAAAGTTAGCAATATGTAGAATTAGCAAGCATGTCTTCGGCAAGCAACCATAGTTGTAGTAGAAGATGGAAGAAGTATTTATGAACAGGTATTTATGGGCAGGGCAGACATTTCGAGTGCACTTCTCTAGTTGGATACTATAGAAATGATCCCTGAAAGTATGTCAGCTCTCATTTCTCTATACAATAATATAGTTTATACAGTATATTATACCTCATTCACATGAAAGTATATTTAAGAAACAAACAAAAACAAAATCTTCAGTGCTGTTGATTCAGAAATTCTTCTGATAGTCACAATTGGATAGGCATTTTGCATCAAAAACCATTCATATCTTCTCAGAGTTAGATGCCAAATGGGCAGAGTTTCATAAGATAATAGAAGTTAAGTCTTGTTCTCTGTTATTTCTTTAACGTGTAAGACATTAAAGGAAGTAAACAGGGTCTACTATGAAATGGAGAGGAATGATAAATGAGATGCCTAAGAAAAATGTTGATGCCAACCTTAAAAAAGGCAGTAGTCTACCACCTCCCCAAGAAGCCATTACCTCATCCACTATTGACCAATCTTCCCAGATCCAGAAAACTGTAGATGAAGTGGATTATCTGAATCCTTCCTGTCAAAATTCAGACCTGGGCATAAGATGGAAACCATGTTGATCATTCTTGTAAATGATGCACAGTGGGACTTGAATGAGGGTAGTACATCACCCCTGGTTCTGTTAGATTTCTCAGGAGCTTTTGAGGACATCAACCATTTCATCCCCTTGAGCCTCTGTGAAAGCTTGGAATGGGGTACATGTTTTGCTGTGGTTTCACTCCTGGTGCTGATGCAGAGAGATCAGGCTTTCCATGTAGAGTATCCAAAAATCAAAACATGCCACTCTACCCTACTCTTTTTAATATCAACATGAAGCTTCTGGGAGAAGTCATCCATCAACTTGTAGTGTTGATAATAACATATTACATATGCTTTATATCTGCACCAAGGCTGAACAGGAGGTTTTAAGGCAGTGGTTCCCAAACTTTTTCTGTGGGCATGGCCTAATTTGAGGGTGTGGCTTGCTGGTCACATGACTGGATGGGCATGGCTTGCTGGTCATGTGACTGGCTGGTGTGGCTTGCTGGCTGGGCATGGCTTGCAGATCACATGACGAGGTAGGTGTGATTTGGTGGTCATGTGACTGGGTGGGCATGGCCAGGTGACTGGCAAACCAAATACAAGTGGTCCTCACTTAATGGCCGGTTGTTTAGCAAGTGTTCTAATTTATGACTGGCCTCCCCAAAGCTACTTGACCTGTTTTTGGAGTTTTGACAGCCATGCACACACATACACGTGACACACTCCCTTCTAACCCTGCTGGAGCAGGTCATTGCACTAGAATCGGCAAAGCATCTCTGATTAGATTCTAGCAGTGAATAAAGTCTAATCAGAGATGCTTTGCCGATTCTTGTTGATTTGTTTTATTTGTATCTCATTATTTTATGTTGCTGAATTGCATTGACATGTGTGTCCCTTCTTGTGCACAACCCAGAAGCTTTTGTGATTCTTTGCAGCAAAAATTACCGACCTCTGGCTTTGCTCTACTTTTCAAACATGCCGGCACTGCCGCGTTCTAGGTGCCGGCCCCACAGGTCCAGTCCATTGAGCCCACTGCATTGGAGGGACCTGCCCAAGCAAGTCAAGTCAATGGGGTGAGCCTGAGAGAGGGAAAGAGAGAGAAAGAAAAGAGAGAGAGAGAGAAAGAGAGAGAAGGAAGAAAAGAAAGAGAAAAGGGAAAGAAAGAAAAAGGGACAAAGAAAGAAGGGGGGATGGAAGGAAGGGATAGAAAGAAAAAGAAATAAAGAAGGAAGGAGGGAGGGAGGGAGGAGAAAGATCATAAGATATCTATTCTAGTCCAAACACCTGCTCCAGCAGGGTTAGAAGGGGGAGTGTGTGTGTGTGTGTGTGTGTGTGTGTGTGTGTGTGTGTGTGTGTTTTCTCCTTGTAATTTACCAGTACATTTTGGTTTTGCCTTCTTCAGAATTAGCACTGTAATACATTGGGAAAAGTAATTTTTAGGGTGGAGATCTGGTCCAATGGATCCTGTTTAAAGCCTCAACAAAATGTGAGAGTTTCCTGATAGTCTTGACCATGTTTTGTACACAACCTTTAATAGAAGCCAAAGATGTTTCAATGTGGAAAAGGGCCTCAGTCTAAATTAGGCCTCATTTCAATCAGATGCATCAGGTCTCTCTCTCCCCCCCCCCCCCCTCCCTCTCTCCCAGACTGGCTTTGCTCTACTTTCCCAATGTGCCTGCGGGGCTGGCGCTTCGAACATGGATAGATGGATGGATGGATAGAGAGAGAGACAGGTAGGTAGATAGGTAGATAGATTGGTAGATAGATAGCAGGCAGGCAGGCAGACCTTTGGGATGAATGTATGAATAGGTAGTAGGTAGGTAAGTAGATTGGTAGATAAGCAGGTAGGTAGGTAGATCTATATTGGTAGATAGGTAGATAGGTAGGTAGACAGAAAGACAGGTAGGTAGGTAGGCAGGAAGGCAGGCAGACAGACAGACAGACAGACATTTTGGATGGATGGATGGATGGATGGATGGATAGATAGATAGATAGATAGATAGATAGATAGATAGATAGATAGATAGATAGATAGATAGATAGATAGATAGATAGATAGATAGATAGATAGATAGATAGGTAGGTAGGTAGATAGGTAGATAGGTAGATAGGTAGATAGGTAGATAGATAGATAGATAGATAGGTAGACAGAAAGGCAGGCAGACAGACAGGCAGAACTTTTGGATGGATGGATGGATGGATGGATGGATGGGTGGATGGGTGGATGGACAGACAGAAAGAATGTGACAGTGGTGGCACTTTGAGAAAGTTAGTAGAGCAAAGCCAGAGTGGGAATTGAAGTCCACACAAGTTGCCAAGGTTGAGAAACACAGGCTGAATATATCAACCCAGACATTCTGGTTTAAAGTTTAGCATGCTGTTTGATTCCGGCTTAGTCAATGAATAAACCATAGCTAAGATCTTCCTGCTGCTTAATGCAGCTGCCCCTCTGCCCCTTCTCCAGCCCCCTGCAGCTGCCCCTCTGCCCCTTTTCCAGTCCCCTTTGGTATCCAATTTTGCAATGCCAACCTCCCCGGGGCAGCAATGCAGCTGACCTCACCCTCTTTGCTTCAACCCAAGGTCCACTTCCATTGGACCAAGCAAGGGGAGGTACTCTGCACATGCTCAGAGACTCCCAACTTCAGTGAAGCGTTCTGTCCATCTTTATGCTTCGCCCGGGAGGAGGAAGGCATACGGAAGCAGCCCAGACCAGTGGAGGCAAAAGGAACAATCACTTGGAAACTAAGCAAGCAAGCAAGCACAGGGCTCAGTTGGAAGAACCGGGCTGCAGAGGGAGGCTAGGTTCTAGGTCCGGGACGGCCACGTAGAGCCGAACCGAACTGAGCCACACACCTTGGAGAGCCGTAGCTGCACCCACCCGCATCCTGCATGCAAGCCCGGCTGGCTAGAGAGGCAGAGGCCGGACGGCCGCTGCGCGCTCCCTTGTTCTCCGGGGAAGGGGGCCCTAATGCTGGACCACCCACCCCTTTCACTGCACGCTTGGGAGGGTTTTGCTTTTGGGCCTTCTGGCACGCCTCCGCCACTTCCACTGGAGAGGGCAGCCTGCAAGCTTAAGGCGCCCTCTATCCACCACCTTCCACCTCTCCCCTCCAGGCTTGGCAAGGCTCACCACATGCGGGTTCTGCATTCGAGGCGCTGGCTACGAAGCAATGAAACAGTCAGTGGGCTACGTGGCCAGCAGTCAGTGAGCCTGTGGGGCCGGCACCTCGAACGCCCCCTGCCACCTCTTAGTGCCCCCCTGCTGGCCCCCTTTCCTCTTACCGCCCCCCAAGGCATCCCACTGCCCCCCAGGGGCATACCGCCCACTTTGGGAACCACTGTTTTAAGGGATCAATCTGAATCTTCAAGTTCAAAGACTGAAGAACCTGAACAGACTGAATCTGATTCTGCTCACAGAAATTATCTTAGGTGAAAAAGCATTTATGGAGACATGGGTACAAACTGAATCATATGGCAAAGAGCCTACATTTAGCAAGTTCCTAAGTCCATCAACATGACACATTATGTGAAGAGCAAAGAAAGTTAATCTGTCTCAATGAAAGAAAGAAGTATGACTCTGCCAAAAGTAAATTCTTAGAACTTAGAATAACAATCTTGGAAGGAACCTTAAAGGACTTCTAGTCCAATCCCTACTTAAGCAGGAGACCTTATACCATTCCAGACAAATGGTTGTCACCCCAGTTCTTCTCTTTGTTAGACTAAACATACATAGTTTTCAATTTGCAGCATGTCTTGTATTATTTGGTAAGAAGATTTACAACTGCAATAAACACCTTGAATTCATTGATCAGAATCTGGCTTTGTATAAAACTAGCAGCATAGAAGAGAGATGTAGTGAAAATCTCAGCCCAGTGTCTAGAAGTTATGCAGTGGTTTGGAATAAGCTCAGATTGAATCCCTGAAAGATGGAGTCACTGGTCTCCAGGCAATCTCCAGTTACAAGGACATTTGATCTATTGCCATTGATGGAGTCATGCCTCCACCATGCCTTTTCTTTGATGAAACTAATACACAATCTGGGGTTCTTCAGGACTCATGACTTGTATTAGAGCATCAGGTAGAGGCTGAGAACAAGAAAACATTTGACAACTTCAGCTGCTCTGACAATTACAGTGTTTCCTAGAGCAGAAAGACTATGGCTCTTCTCTTTATCATTCCTGGTTAGAATAATTAAACTTTTTGTACTGAAGTTTTATCTGAAGGTGATTAAGGAGCTTGGGTTGGTACAGAAAGTGAATGCCCATTGGTGACTTGTGCCAATAAAGTAACATCTGTTGGGCTTCCAGGCTCAATTCAAAGTGCTTTTATAGCAAACTCTCACTACATCTGGGACCATTTTTTTTAAGGAGAAATCTGCCCGTCCAATAAGATCTAACCCAAAGGGAATACCGCAAGTGACAAAAGAAAGTTTAGGAGGAGTGGGTCCTAAAGGAAGGCATTCTTGTAGTAATTCCCTCATTTTGGAATAGCTTAGCTCTGAGGGCCAGAGATGTTTAGGAAAGCTGTAAAATTGCTTCTTTTTTTTCTGGAGTTCTCTCGTAGTACAAATCTTACTTAGGTAGAGATGGGATTTAATAAGTGTTCATTGACTATTGAGATGAGGTTTTTATATACTTTTAGCTGCAAGCCAGCTGAAAGCCTCCTGGGCAGTAGTCCAGCCACAGGTAGGCTGAATGCAAATATATGTCTGAATGAGTGAATACATATTATAACGTGCATAAGCCCGAGTTAACATGGTCCACATAAAGGGTACTTTGGTACTATAGTTTACAAGAACAGGAGGGCGCTGGATTTCCACATGTTTCTTCGAACGAACATTGCTGAGGAGATGCAGATGCCTGAAGATATTTCTGATTCTTGGATAAAGAAATCTCAAACAAAGTGAAAGGTTTAAAAACTAAAAGACAACGTGCAAAGCAGTGTTATGGATCTAGTAGAAAAGATAAAGGTATGAAAGAATGGTATAAAGAGATATAGAGAACAATGTTGGACTATTCATTGTTTATTTATCTCTGGGTTTTGTCCACTGCTTTTTACTTTTCTTCCACATTTTGCATAATGTTGGAAATAGCATGGTAAGAGCATGGTATACATATGTAAGTCTTTGTGATTAGGAATAATTCCATTTATGACTGAAAAAAGACCTATAGAGTTAACCCCAGCTATTACAGATTTCATTTTATCTTGCTTTGGACTTTATTTGTCTCTTACACACAGCAACAAATTAAAGATTGAAATCAATTCTGACTGGAAAAGGACATGTATATTATTCCTCTGGGGGAAAATGTTATCCAGCACATGCTTGGACTGTTACTTTTGGTTTCTTTCTCCTCAGCTGCAGATGTTTGAGTTGTGTTGTTATGTTGAGGAAGAGGATTTGTTGGCTCTTTGGGCCTCCTGGGCAGTAGTCCAGCCACAGCTGTAGAAAAAGGAAGTGTAATAAGGGAATCTTGTTCTCATTTTTGGCTTTACATCATCCTGGCAATGATTTATCAAGGTAGGGCTTGTTTGCCTTGTAATTGGATTTCTTGGAATCCTCTTTCCAACTTAACACTCTGTTGTTATTAGATATTCAGCCCTGATCCTTCTGTGGCTACTCCCAAACTAAAGAATTTTCAGACCTGGAAAACAGATCATTGTAAGTCTGTTGTTAATTTCAAACAAACCAAAACAGAACAATTAAAATTGTATCCAGAAAGGTTTGCAACTTTGTCCAAGTTGTATTTTGACTATTTCTTTCAGTAGGAAATAATTGTATAACATTTATCTTCCTTCTCATAGTGAAATCAATAGGCTTACAAAGGAGGCTGGCAATGGCTGAATCATGGACAATGTCTTTACTATAATGCTTCACTTTGCATATTGACTTTCTGTTAAAATAATTTTGCCAACTGGCATGAAACACTTGCTCATCACAAAGATTTCTGGGGAAGAATACTCAGATGCATATATCATATCCATGAAGGGGAATGTGTAGGAGATATGAGGAGACTTTTGCCTTCCCTCATACCCTGTTTCCTAAGCCTATGCTCTGCAAATGAGTAACAAATAAATATTTCAAGAAAACAGTTCACTGTTTTAGTTCCATGCAACTAAAATAATGAAATACCACAAAGGGTTTGCCCATTGTAGGTGGATGTCTCAGAGGGTTTGCCCATTGCAGGTGGACATCTCAGAAATCCCAGATCACAGACTTATTTGTTTATCCAAAGTTGGGACTGCCATCAAGTCGGAAACAAGGTTTGGACTAAGAAATCCATGCTTCCTTCACCTCCTACAGATGATCCATAAGGTATTTTCTTTCCTTTAGCCAGATCTGAAATTGAATTGCAATAGATCCACTTCCTACACAATCCTCTAGAGCTGATGCATGCCACCCTTTTCAACTTTCTCCCCAAGAAAGGAGAATCGGTGGAATTTCTTCACATAGCTAATGTTCTGAAAAAGTTTCTGTGGGATTAGGCATATCTGGAGCCATACGGTTTTCCTAACCCCAGAGATCTTGGATTTGAAATACTCACGGAAGAAGAATCAGGTTTTGGGCACATGTTGAAAGCTTTACCCTGTTATAAAATATACACCAAGTTCAAAGCCAATATATGATGTGGTCAGCCTGTGGCTCCCTTGTTCTCTTGATAGCAACTCAGGATCGTTTGCATACTTTCTGTAAGTACCTGGCTCTGAGTCTCATGGTGGTAATAAGAAATCCACGTATTTGGTAGGCTGCTATAAAAGGCCTTGACTCAAGCTTATGGACAAGCTTTGCTTTTTCAAGAAGGAACATTTTGGGAATTTTCTTTCCATTTTTCCCTGTTTCTTTATCTGTGTTACTCTGATATTTTCCTCATAGTTATCAGGCTCTAAGAAGTAGTTTCATTTTAAGATTCTGAATTTTAAAATTTATTTTTGTAATGAAATAGTTTAAGGTCCAAAATGTCTAATCATTTATAGACATCCTTGTCTACAACCTTCCCTAGAAATAGCAACAGCAATAGCACTTAGATTTATATATTGCTTCACAGCCCTCTCTAAGTAGTTTACAGCAGGCGTCTCCAACCTTGGCAACTTTAAGCCTGGCAGACTTCAACTCCCAGAATTCCCCAGCCAGCAAAGCTGGCTGGGGAATTCTGGGAGTTGAAGTCCGCCAGGCTTAAAGTTGCCAAGGTTGGAGACCCCTGGTTTACAGAGTCAGTATATTGCTCCCAACAATCTGGGTCCTCATTTTACCAACTCCTGAAGGACGGAAGGCTGAATCAACCTTGAGCCGGTGAGAATTGAAGTGCCAAACTTCTGGCAGCCGGCAGTCAGCAGAAGTGGCCTGCAGTACTACATTCTAACCACTGCACCACCATGGTAGTCTGGCCCTTTCTAAATAGCAAGCAGAAACTTCTCTAAAGCAACCAAATGATTTGATTCATGTAGAAACAAAGGTCTCAACAAATAATTCTATAGAATATTCTTGGTTTTTTAATCGGTCTGCAGGCAATTTGTTGTACAGGGATCCTGGTTTTCCATTTTGTCTAAGAATCCTGATACTATTCTAGCAATAATAAATCAAAAGTCTACAAAGACAAATCACCAGCAACGTAGAAAATGAAAGATGCCTATGGCAGCCAAAAGCAGCTGTTTGGAATTGTTCTACTCTCCAACCCTTCCATGTTATTATTCAAATGACACAAAGATTAAAAGCACTATTTCCCACTGGTTCAAAAAAAAAAAAAAGGCTAAGTTAGCTGAACTTGGCAATGGCTTAGGAATAATAGGATGTTTCCATCATACATAAGTGCTCTTCAAGAATAGTGAGCAGGGGACTTGTGAAATGTGGATATGCTGTGTGAGTCTCATGTGGATCCACAGTCATAGAAGGGAAGAAAGAAGGAAGTCTGTTAGAGGCTGGTAGTCAGCAGCATACTTAGCTGCTAATTTTTATCTTTTTAATTGCAGGTTTTTTTAAAAAAAATGCAGGCAGGCAGTAAATAGAGGCTGCTATTCCAAGTAAACCCTCCCCCCCATCATTTGTTAAAAATATAAAACCTCAATAAAACCTCCATGCTTTTGACTTGTATGAGTTATTTCCCCTACTTAAATGAAATATTATATGGTATATAAATTGGCTGGGTGTGCTCTACACTCCTGGAAAACAGCCCACATCTCTGGAAAAGATTCTGCAAAGTATCTATATATTCCCGCAGTGTTCTGTCCTGGCCGAAACAAATCGATATAGCTCAAGAAACAGAAGAGAACCAGCTGCTTTACCCCCTCACTCTCATCTCATCTAAAATTGCCCTGTAAAATGCTAAAATATTTGCTTTCCAAGCTACTTTTGTTTCCTCCCTCTCTTTCCCTTTCATTTTTCCCTCACTCTTTTCCAAGCCTGAACTGGAACCATTGCAATCCAATCATTTGTAGGACTTCTATCCCACTCCTCCTTTTTTCATCTTTGCCTTTTCTTAGTTCTTCCAGCATTTGACCTCTTCTGCGAAGCTGCTTTAGGAAATGAAAATAACAAATCATTATTATTATTATTATTATTATTATTATTATTATTATTATTATTATTATTATTATTATTATTATTATTATTATTATTATTATTATTATTATTATTATTATTATTATCATATGCCTCTCCACACCTGGGTAGGAGAATCTTGCAACATAGGAACTACTAATGTGGGAGCCACGTCTGCAGATTGCAGAATTTTCTCCCCATACCTTCAAGGCTTCGTTGCTAAGGCAGAAAAATTGAACCATCTATGGTTCGTTGCTAAGGCAGAAAAATTGAACCATCTATGGAAAGAAATAAGCACCAGGTTCTCAGCAGTGTAGAAGGGGGGGGAAGGAGAAGAGTGGTTGAAAGAATTCAGCATTCCTGTGGCTTGTTTTGCTATTGTGATCATAGATGAAACCATCTATTTAGAGTTGCGAAGAACGAAAATATTTTCCTGACCGCAGCTGAAGAGAACTTGACAGAGTTTTCCTGCCTGCCCTCTCCCATGTGATTGGTGTTTTCTGGGAGAAGAATTTGAGATGGTTTTCCACCTAAGTGGTTACAGCTGTTTCCACAGGATCAGTCCGATGTAGTTTCTGTCTCTGTTTATTTTGGCTCCGGTTTTTGACTGGAGCCCGGCAGGATGACAAAGTTTTCTGTGGGGCTTGGGACTTTGGACAAACATTCCAGCATTTCTGACTCCTTAACATTCAATGTTTTGATGAATTCAGCTCTTAATTTCTCCTGGAAAAATGTCAAGGCCATGGAGATTATATTTCCTATAATCTCACATTTGTTTTCAAACAAAGACAATGAATGTATATGCCTGTCTCAAAAAAAAAAAAAAAGCAATTAGTGGGAAAAGAAGGTGGGGAGAATCAATATTATTTAGGCTCCACTTTTCTATAATTGCAGTTTGGGATCAGTTGTGGTTCTGTTACAAGTTGTAGACTTAAAACGATATATTCAGTGGGCCTCATAAATCTCCAGTCTCAGTAATAACTTTCAGTTCATTTATTATATTTATAACTCACCTGATTTATATTCCCCCAAAAATCAAGGTAATGGATGATTACTTGACTCTAGTTTTTTTCCTTATAACTGCTCCGTAAGGGAAAATAAACTGAGGATAAAATTGCTTGATGAGATTTGTGACTCAGAAGAGTATTTTGAAGCTGGGTGTTTTCCGTATTCTGTTCTGTTATGCTCTTGCTGAGGTTTCTAGCAGTCTGGGGCACCTGGGGGAAATTGGTAAAAAAAATGTCAAGAGGACTGTCAAGATAGCACAGTTAAAGCTCAGCCACTTTTGTGCATTGATGTTGCACACATATGCAAATTGGTGGGAGTTTGATTGCAATACCATGACCACCATCTTATCTTATGTGAACTCCCCCTCAGATGCCACTGGCTGTAGTTCAACACATCTGGAAAACATTAGCATGGGGAGGTTGCTAAAAGGCCCATTGTCAAAAAGGAAATTAATGATAGCAGCTGATCTTTGAGAGTAGAGTTACCATCACAAACATTACAAACATGTGCAGAGCACCTTCCATTTTATAAACATGTGCTGTCTCTATGAAAAAAAAAACAAGCATACCACCACCCTCCACCACCATCAACTTTGGGACTAAAATGATCTAAATGGAAAAGCTATTATTTAGGTTATTTCAGACAATAAGATAAGAAATGGAAACATTGAATAATTTATTTTGGAGAAATCGGTGGAAGAAGTTTGTAAGTCAAGATTACAAGTCTATGATCCCTTTCATGAAAATGATTCATGATAAAATCTGTAGTCCTCACTTTTGGCTAATTGTGCATAGAATTGTACTTATAAGCCCATTAGTCAAAAATTGGTATGGTCTTAATTCTTCTTCTGCTGACATTTACACATTTCTTCTTTAGCTGAGTGAATGTCATTTTAATGTACACCACTATGAGATGAATATGTAACAAGAACCAGATGCTTCTTCTTCAAAACAAATAATACCTCTGCAATCAGTGGCATGAGAACAGAGGAGAACTTCTCATCACTTGCTTTTTAAAAACAGTATCCTAATACATTTCTTCAAAATGTGTGAGGTGGGAGGCGAGGTAAGAAGTACAATTTATTTTTCTATAAATATAACAAGGTATACAATTTCATCACTCAGCCTGCAGGTTTATCCATAGTTACAGGTTGCAATTCTTATTTATTTGGTAAGTAATCAATGTTCATGTAAAGAACATATATTTTTATAAATAATATATAAATAAACTGCATTTCCAAACTGAATGCTGGCTGAAGATGGTGAGGTGTATTCCTCAACTTACAGCCGCAATTGAACCCAAAATTACAGTCATAAGTTCTGTTGGTCGTTAAGCAGGCCATGGAGTTGATTTTACAACCTTTTTCACAGTGGTCATTAAGAGAATGCAATAGTCATTAAGCAAATCCATTGTCCATGATGGACAATTTTGCTGGAAACTAAAAGTAAATGCCATAAATTGCAGTCATGTGCTGCAAACAACCATCAATGCACCCAAAATGTGATCACATGATGAGCGGGCAGCCATTAGAGTTTTGAATCTGGATTGTAAGTAGCCCTGGAGAGATCTATTGTAATTTTGAACAACAAATTGAAAGTTATTTAATGCCAAGTACTACTTATGCTGGAATTTTAGTGCTGGAGCAATCAGTCTACGTCAAGGGCTACCTGTACTCCTATACTTCTGGTTGGAAAAAGCTGAACTAACATACTACAAACACTTT
Organism: Notechis scutatus; assembly: GCF_049901735.1. Lineage (NCBI taxonomy): Eukaryota > Metazoa > Chordata > Lepidosauria > Squamata > Elapidae > Notechis > Notechis scutatus. Next base: position 103,443,348 of record NC_142009.1, read on the forward strand.
TTTCTTTAAATAATAAATGGGACAGGGGAGAAAAATTCCAGCATCAAAATTCCAACATCAAAATTCCAGCATCAATACTTGGCATTAAACTAGAACAAAGGAATGCAAAACCAAACTCATAGCTAAGAAAAAGAAGAGGTGGCCATTCTGAATATAAGTAAGTTGGGATAGGGCTGTACTTATAAAATTGCAAGTTCCATGTATCCTGAGAACTAAATCCATTGAATTCAATGGAATTTTCTTCTGCATAGACATATGTAGCCGTACTTTGAAACTATGGTGAAAGAGGCAAACTATAGTAGATAAATCACAGGCTAGCATACAAAGAATTATTTTTATTCTTTATTTTATTAAAATTATAGGACATTATTGTGCAACATATAATGTACAAAACTTATAATGAAACAATCCACAAATCAGTGGTGGGATTCAAATTTTTTTACTACTGGTTCTGTGGGAGTGCCTTGGTGGACGTGGCAGGGGAAGGATACTGTAAATCAGTCAGAGGTGGTATTTGCCCGTTCTCTGAACTACTCAAAATTTCCGCTACCGGTTCTCCAGAACTGGTCAGAAACTGCTGAATACCACCTCTGCACACAATCCAAAATACAAGAATGTCTGGAGAAAAAACCCCACACTATATCACTTATCAGGTGACTCATAAAAAGTGCCATCTACTTTAGCCCAATCTAGTCACAATGATTCCTCTAATTAAAAATGAAGTCCATATGAATCACTAAAAGGACATAATTCCAGGGGACAGCCACTACAACAGAGGAGGCTCCCTTCCTATGTCCTTTCAGGTGGCATTGCTAAATCAATTGACTGAACCATGCCAACATTGTTGGACCATATAGGATGGACATCAACTAAAATAGCCTCCAGGCATTTACAAATGATAGCCAGCACTTGAATTACATCCAGAGTTCTACCTGTAACCAGTGCAGCACCTGAAACAGGTGTTTTACATAGGTATACCAAGGCATTCTCATAACTGCCTGTGCCAAAACTTTCTCAACCAGTGTAATGGTATGTGGTAATGGCCTTGGGAGAGAGGGCAAAGAGAACGGTCAGATAAAAGACAGCTCAAGAAACTAAGGAAGAGCTCTTCTGAACCTCTTCCCCTGCCCACATTCCTCTGTGGACTCAACTGCCTTTTATCTCATCATTCCCTTTGCCCTGTCTCCCAAGGTAATTCCCACATACTGTTACAACCAGCTGTAGCTTCAAAATAGTCTTCAAGGGCAGCCCTTAAAATGCAGAGTTGATTATTCTATTTCCCAAATGACCACTTTCCACTAGTTCAGTGATTGGGGATTCGTTTAAATGAAAACCCAGTGATGTAACTCCTCATGGACATGCACAAAATCCTGAATTTAATTGCTATTTTCTGATAGAATTACAGAGAGATTAGTATAGGATTGGATGGAAATTTAATTATTAAGCACCGAAGAATCTTAGCATTGGCTCAATGGTGATAGTCTGTATCTATGCAGTTGGTTTGGTATGATATATTACTAAAAGTAAACTACATTTCTGGTTCTGCTTGCATGGTAATGGTGTCTGGATGAAATAGGAAAAAACTTTTAATTTTCTGACTGTTCAGTCAGAATGAGATTCTTGAATGACAGATAGTTGATGAATGTGCAGAACCTGGAATAATATAATCTTGAATAAGCCTGATATTGCTACACATAGCAAGATGATACAGTTGCTCAATTCCACAAACAATTGAACAGTTCTGTTGTCTTGATCACAGCAGCTCACTCCATCAATCATCTGACTACTTAGTAAAAAAAACCATGGAGAACTTCATAAATGGTGCCAACAGTTGCTCAAATACTTCCCATAATTGACTTGTATGAATATTTTACTTTTTTGTGGTCCATCCAATCTTGAAGGCTATGCATGGGCAACAATCAAGAGAAATATAAAGTAAGAAGCAATACTCTAAAATAATAAATTAAACTATCTCTAATATCAACAAAATGGACAACAAAATATAGAAAACCATCAGTTTTGAACCTTTTTCATAGTATACCATCTTCCTGCACAGATGGAACAATCAGATCTTAATTACTCTCCAAATAATCAGGGTTGAAATAACAGACTGGATCTCCATAGGAAATGACTTCCAAAATATAGGATTGACTATCAAAACTGTTCTATTCCCAGGTCCATCAAAGTTGACAATTAAACCTTGAATTGCACCCAAAAGCCCACTGTCAACTAATGTACCTCTCAAAGCAGTGTGGTCACCTAAATATATCAGCTTATATATCAGCTCCTCAGTGCATGAACTTTTGCACTTTGTACCAGATGTAGCTTCTGGTTATTTTCTAAGGGCAGCCCTATGTAGAAAGCAAAACAGGAAATGACTATGGACAAGGACCCCTCGATCCACATTCTGTTGTTCATATAATGCTTATTTGTCTAGACATACACATAAAGCCTGAGTAGTTGCAGTGAGCATCAAATGCTAAGCCTCATATTTTAAGAAATAGATGAATGGACACAGGAAGAAATGGTGCTGTTATCTTCAACCCAGCTAACTTTGTGAGAATAGCAGAGTCCAGAGCTGATTCTTATGTGACCCAAAGGTCTTGGAGAGAAGTGTTGTGCGATACCACATTCAGAAAGTATTCTGAAAGTGCATGATAAATACTTATATTTTAAATTTTCTTATTTATTTAATTAATTAATTATTTAATTTGCCACCCATCTCATCCAAGGAAGGATATTCAAATTATAAAAATAAAAGATCAAAACGCCAGAAAAGCTAGCACGGTCCTAAGCTACAGTAACAGGGATAGAGTCAAAATCATGTGATGTGTCAATAACACTTTATAATGCCTTGATAAGACCACACTTGGAATATTGCATTCAGTTTTGGTTGCCACAATATAAAAAGATGTTGAGATTCTAGAAAGAGTGCAGAGAAGAGCAACAAAGATGATTAAGGGACTTGAGACTAAAACATATGAAGAATGGTTGCAGGAATTAGATATCCCTAGTTTAATTAAAAGAAAGACTAGAGGTGACATGATAGCAGTGTTCCAATATCTCAGGGGCTGCCACAAAAATGTGGGTGTCAATCTATTCTCCAAAGCACCTGAGGGTGGAAACTAATCAAGGAGAGAACCAACCTAGAACTAAGGAGAAATTTCCTGACAGCATAGTCAATCAGTGGAACAACTTGTCTCCAGAAGTTGAAGGTATTCCAATACTGGAGATATTTAAGAAGAAATTGAACAACGATTTGTCTGAAATGACTAGGGGGTTGGACTAGAAAACCTCCAAGGTCCCTTCCAATTGTGTTATTCTGTTAAAATCTGTTAGATAAATTTTTAAAAGGCTAACTTCTCTCCCAAATATGACTTTCTGTTATAATAGACTGTTAATAGACTGCATTGTGATTTGAAAAAGAAAAGTTTAATAATTCTATGCACATAAACTGAGAAGTAAAGGTTATAAAGTACATGGTAGATCTTGGGAAGTAAGTATAGGGTTGCAGCCTAAGCTGCTTGCTTATATGGAAAAACAGAAAATCTCTCTTTTGCTGTTGTGTCAATATTAACAAGGTTAAGAACCCTTTTAGGTATATTGATTTCAACAGAAAATGGTAAACTCTTCTACTGAAACTAATGAGACTAAAAACTGAAATTTGGCTAGATTGTGTGCCAAATTGCACACTGACTTATGCTTGGCTGACTTCCTGTTGTTCATTTCTTGTTTTTCTCTTAAGCAACACAAGCCATTAAACATTACATTACACATGTACATCATAAGTGCCCACTAAAGCTGGGCAACACTTTAGCTTTGATTCAGAAGAGGTCCTCGGTAACATCCAGGAGTGTGGATGCATTGTTTTTTTTTCATCACAGTTATGCTAATGGGGTTATTTAGTGGGGTTCGGTCCAGTACGTGTGAACTGGCTGATAAACTGAAAACCTGAAGGGATCTTGGTTTAACTCAGGAAGCAGTGATAGCTTTCATGCTGCATTTGCTCCTCCTGGATTACTGGTGCTGGCCTCTTTGGAGCAGTCTCTCGCCAAGGCCAAGAGGAAAGAGAGCTTGGGCTGGTATCTCTGCTTGAGTGGACATTTCTGGTTGCAGGTGAGAACAGTGGCAGTCTGAAACAGCAGGGGCGACACTGCAGCAATTCTGTACTGGAGCAAACCAGACCAGCTTTGCGCTGTACCCTCCCTCAGAAGTTCAGTGGATAAAATTGGGTTTATACCTTTGAGGCCATGCCTGTCTCCTGCCTGCTCTCCCCAGCTCTGAACTGTGAATTATCAGCCAAACTATTTGTTACCCAATTTAGTTAATGCCTTTGGGTACAGGTTAGGAAACAGACACAATGGCTTTGATGAATTGCTGCTTTTGTGTTTCTGCATATTCTAAAGCATTACTGACTGACTAAATCTAGAGCAGTTTTTTCAAAACTCTTTTTCTCTCAGGATTCCTTCCTACTTTAAAAAAAGAATGGAGGATGATTCCAAAAGAGTTTTTACTTGTAGAGATTATATTTATTTTATTTTTTTTCAGTCTTCATTCTTGGCAACAGCCTAGACAAAACCCTGCAATTTTCTTGGAAAATTTGGGAAATAGTTTGCTATTGACTGAATCCTAGGCCCGAGAAAGAGAGATTGGCCCAAAGTCATCCAACAAACTTCATGCCTAAAGGTGGGACTAAAACTTACAGTCAACCGATTTGAACTGATGCATTCATTGAACCTACTACTTCTCGCAATTGTTTGATGGGATTTTAATACAGTATTATTTTTCAGCATAGGCAGGCAAATAATGTTGATTCTGCAGACCTCTGAGATGGTCTTAGGGGACCCCAGAGGTCCTAGGACCACACTTTAAGAACCATTGATGTAGAGAATTGCATAGCCCCAAATGTACACCCACAAAGTCCAAATGATTCTACTATCCTTATTATACAGAACCTTACTTGAAAGAAATTATTATTGCATGCCTGAAGTTGTGCTTCCAATTATGTATTTGGATGATTGTTGCCTAAGAGACATCATATTAATTAGCTTATGAAGGCACAGTCTTGCTTCTAGGGTTAATTTTACTGCAAATGTAACAGAGAAAGGAACAGGAAATGTTAGAAGTTAAAGGAACACATATAGCATTTTGGAACTGTACCCAATGTCTGCTTGTGGATACAATCCAGACATAAAATCTTTTTGAAATTTATCATTTTGGGTTTATGTTCTTTTTAGCCATAATACTCACATTTATTCTTTAGCTGTTTTAAGCACATAGTACATCACCAATCTGACATCACGTTTGACGGTAATATCAAAAGTGACTGACTATTTTCTCAGTCAGTTAATAAGACTCCCTTTACAAGTGTGTGTATATATGTGGTTTTAGTTTTGATTTATAACTTTACAAATTCAGAAGTTTAGATTTCTCTCACCTTTACACACACATACAGAGAGAGGGAGAGAGGGAGGGAAGGAAGGAAGGAAAGAAAGAGAGAGAGAAAGAGAGAGAGAGAGAGAGAGAGAGAGAGAAAGAAAGAAAGAAAGAAAGAAAGAAAGAAAGAAAGAAAGAAAGAAAGAAAGAAAGAAAGAAAGAAAGAAAGAAAGAAAGAAAGAAAGAAAGAAAGAAAGAAACCACATAACTTTTGGTACAATTTTACCCTGGATACTAAAGACATCCCAAGTGAAATACTGTGAATACCACAGAATCTTACCCATCATGTAGTTGAAATCTCAATATGGAGTTCTGTTTTCACATTCATGAAACTCATCTGCTAAAATAATTTTCTGTGAGCCAAGATCTCTCTTATATGAGTAAATCACAACAATACTGTGCTGTATTATAGCAAACATATTGACTTGTGCTTATCTGTTCTAACAGCATGTCCCTTACTTTTCCAGAAATTAATAAATCCTGGAATAAAAAAGTCTGCTTGTAAACTAGGAAAAAAGATAGCAGTTAACAGAGCAATGCTTACATAACTATACAAAATAGAAATTTCAAATGTCTGTATTAGATCTAATCCTAGTTAAAAATCTTATTGCATGAAGCTGTAGTTTCTTCAAGTTTGAAAAAAGATTAAAAGCATCACTGGTAGAAAAATAATGCTTGTGTGAGAAAAATAAGGGTTGTTTTTTTTCAGTACATAGTTATTTCTCAACGTCAGTTTTTTTTTCTTTCAGTTTTTTCCTGGATGAAACATGATCTAGATCCATTTCAGTTCAGCTTTAGGCTTGATTGTGAGACTGAGATGGCCTTATCCATACTGATGTATCTGTGCCAAGAAAGAAACGTATTTATTTTGCTATTCTTAGATACTTTCCTGAAATATCATATTATTCTTTTGGACAGGTTTAAAGAAGTGGAACTTGGATGCATAAATAAAACCATGTAGTGGCTTAAGACCTTTTTGTAGGGAAAAAAAACCTTTTTTCAGAACATGATATTGGGAACTGTGTTGATCTCTTGGATACATGTTTGCAGAATTCTGAAGACTCTATTTTATTTGATGGTTACATGAAACTACTAGGAAAAATCATTCTTGATTTATGATTCAACTTCGTATTATTTCGAGATGGATGTAGACTGAAAGTAAGCAAATAACTGAAGGCAACTAATGATAAGACCAAAGCATCTTAGTCAGTAAAACTGCCCTAGGTCTAGATTTAGTAAGTGCTGAAGTTCAAATAGTGTTGACTATGGAATTCGCTATCAAAAAAAAGGATTTTGTTGATATTATATAATGTAATGCAAGGGACCAATTCTCACATCCCTCTTACCTTCCATTCACATAGCCAAAATATAACCATATCCCAACATATGCCAGCAGAGCTGGACTTGCTGGAGATAGTATCTTCTAATTATGACATCCATTTTCTTTTCTTTTTTTGTGGGGGTGGGGGGGTGGGTAGTTCAGCTTACATATATTTTAACTGCCATTACAGTGCAAATTACAGTTTTCACAGGTCTCAAAAGAGATTCATATGAATGCCTTAATTTTTCCTTATCATAGTTATAAAGTTGAAAGTTACAAGGTTGCTGTATAATGAATTAATCCAAAAGATCAAAGTTAGATCAATGGCTTCTTGGATTTTGCCATATAACTGGAAAAGTTCCATCTTTTCTTGGAGGACTATATCACTTTCCACAAATAACAAATGAATCCAAATCTTGAACTTGAGTAGTTAGAGGAGTTAGTCCTTTAAAGACTGAAAAATAACTGGCCCCTTTTATATTGTTTTTAAATTCTGGTCCCAATAGTCTTCTCTTTAAGAAAGTCAGCTTTTGGGGGTAGCCCTTTTGGCTAACCTTTTCTGACCAGCACAATAAAGGATTCTCTTCCAACATACACATGACTGAAAATAGGCTTGTTGGAAACAGCTCAAAGTCTGTGTGGATTTTTGTGGTACCTAGATCTGCCTTTGGATACTCAATTTTAGAGATAATCTTTGCTCAGTTGAGACTTGTCTTCTAACAACATTCCTTCTTGAAGAATATAAATCTGGTTGGGATGATTGCCATAATGACACCATACCTGTATATTGTAATTGCAGGGAGATTTACACAAGGCTGCCTTTGAGGAGTTTTCAGAACTAAAATTCATCCAAAAAGCTGCGGTCACATACAGATCTTGAGACTGTTTTATTAAAATAGGTGCACTGACTTCTGGGTTGTTCTCAGTTACAATTCAGAAAATGTTAGTGATGTTAGTGACTGTGAAGAGCTGAAAAATGAATCTCTGCATTGGGTCAATGAGTCACAGAATGGAAATATATGCAAAATGATAAAATTTAAATTAGCTGTGACCACTCAGAAAAGGGATTTGGATATGAAGTAGAAAGTTTATTAAAACTGTTCTGTTTAAATAAAACAAAGAAAAATGCTTGATGGAAACATTTTGCATTGTGAAAAAGTTTGGTATAAAAAAAGATAATGTCAATTTTCAAAATGACACATTTCTATGCGTAATGTATTCATTAATTCCCATTATATTTTTCATTTTTAAAAAGTCATTTAAAAGTATTTTCAGTCACGTGTATGTTTTTGGAAGAGAATATCATGTTGGTCAGAAAATGGATGTCATAATTAGAAGACACTATCTCCAGCAAGTCCAGCTCTGCTGGCATATGATGGGATATGGTTATATTGTGGCTATGTGAATGGAAGGTAAGAGGGATGTGAGAATTGGTCCCTTGCATTACATTATATAATATCAACAAAATCCTTTTTTTGATAGCGAATTCCATAGTCAACACTATTTGAAAAATGCTGTCAAATACAAGCTCTGATAAAACATGAACCATGACAGATGGATGTTTAAAAATGAAGATAGCAGAGGTAGTATTCAGCAGGTTCTGACCAATTCTGGAGAACCAGTAGCGGAAATTTTGAGTAGTTTGGAGAACCTCTGACTGGAGATTTTACAGTATCCTTCCCCTGCCATGCCCACCAAGCCAGGCCCACAGAACTGGTAGTAAAAAAAATTTGAATCCCACCACTGGTTCATAGTACTCAGCTATATAGCCCTCCCTTGCTTTGTCATATACTGAACACAAAATAGAAATAATTTGATTTCATTTAAATATAATGAGGGGAAAGAAATTGCATACTTATTTTGGAAATGTGCAAAACAGCAGGAATATGCTGATAATCGGTAAGTTATTTTGCTGCTCCAGACCTCAGGAAGATCTAGCACATTTTACAGTGGAAAAAGAAGGTGCTTGATTGGATAGAGATTTATTATACTCAGCAATTTAAAGATATATCCAGAGTTGAATAAATTAGGCTTAGCATTCTCAGGTGCTAAAGCATATATAGCATTGCATGTGAAGTAGGAATGACCCAAAATTTGCCTGAGACAATGGAAATGATTGTTCTACCTTTCCATTCCACATGCAAAAGGAGATGAAGGTGGTTCCTGAGTCTTCTTGTAACACTGGTGGGTCTGGGATGCTAAGTTATGGAACAAACATCACATAGCACAACCTATCCTCCACGGGTCTAGGACAATTCACCATGACCAGACTTTCCCCCCTGATATTAAAAGACTTCCCCCCTGATATTATTGATGGCATGTTGGGAAAAGGGTTTTGCACATTTCTACTGCATGGAATAAAAAAAAAAACCTAAGTCAGGAGTAGATTTTTCTACTGCTCACTTTTCTGAAATTTCTAGAAGATCTAACTTCAGTGATTCCAGAAGAATTACAACATATATAGGGAGCCCGAGATAACTGACTAGCTATATTAGGTCACAGGTATGCTTAACCAATAATAATAACCCATGGCTAATTAGAATCATAAAACAGAAAATCTAGGCCAGCAACAATCAAGCATCAAGATTTCAGTCCAAGGAATGAAAACATTTAGAATGTAACAGGGACCTTCTGAAGTTGTATCTTCAATGTTTCCAAGGGTACTTCTGATGAAATGTATTGTATCTGGAAGTCCCATTCAAATGTATGAAAAAAGTAGGCAAAGTGATCATCATAAAATGTGCATTTTCCCAATCTGTAATTTGAAGATGTAATCTTGGCAAAACAAAATCTTTTTTTTCCTTTGAACTGTCAGTTGAAAGCAGGGGTGGGATTCTACCAATTCGGACAGGTTCTATAGAACCAGTTGTTATGATTCGGCACAGTTCGGAAAACTGGCAAATCGTGCCCCTGGCTGGCCCAATCGCTCTCCACCCACCCCTCCCTGCCCAGTCAGTCCTTAAGGTTTTTTTCCCCCTCCCAACGATCAGCTGTTCTGATGATCAGCTGTGTCAGGATCCCCCTAGCTGTCTTACTTACCTCAGGCTTCCCTGAGGCCCAGGAGGCAAAAGGGGTGGGAGGGGTTGCAGGGGCGGTGCATGCCCCCGCTCCATTTTTTGCCTTCCTGGGCCCCAGAGAAGCTTCCTGGGAGCAAAAACGCCCCCCAGGAGGCTTACTTGAGGCCCACGAGGCCCCAAAATGGGGGGGGATGCAAAAAAAGAAAAAGTGCAAGTCACATGGTCACACCCACCTAGCCACACCCACAGAACCAGTTGTTGAAAAATTTGAATCCCACCACTGGTTGAAAGCATTTACAGATGTCATATATTTTGTAAAAAGGGGATCTGCATGCTGAATTTAAACTGAAGACGTATTGAGGTTCAAATCTTCACTTAAACCAATGAAGCTCTACAGGTGAAAATCGCTGATTATTGTTTATTTATTTATTTTCATCCCACCCTTATTATTTTTTTAAATAACTCAAGGCAGCGAACATGCCTTAAACTCCTTCTTCCTCCTGGTTTCCCCACAAGAGCAACCCTGTGAGGCCCGAGAGCGACTGGTCCAAGTCATCCGGCCTGCTTTCATGCCTAATCAGTTCAACCTGTCTCAAAGGATAAATATTGATGGAGGGACCTAGTTAAACAAGGTACAACAATGGAACAATAATATGTAGGAATTATTCTTAGAAAGGAGACTAAACAGTCTCATAATAATCTGACACAAGCACACAGACATTTATTATGTGCTGTTGAGTCACCACAGATCTTGCTGTGAGATTTATCTTTGGTAGCTGCAAGATGGGATGAATGCTAGCAGAAACAGAGTTCTATTTACTATTAATTAATTTATTTTTGGAACAATCCAACTTACTTAAAAAACAAAACAGAGCTCTGCATAGAAAAGTGTTTCTTCTTTCAGCTTTTTCTTGAAATAACAGCTACACCCACAATGCCATGCTCAAAATAAAAACTCTGCAGTGAAATATCAGCCTCTGGAGCTCTTTGCTCCTGGGGGCATTTGTTACTTTTGCAATTTAAGAAAGAAAGAAAAAAATTGTGCCTTAGCCCCTTGAAAACAAAAATCCATTTTTCTTGCCCTTAAATATCCATTTCTTTTCCTCCAGGTCTTTTTTTTTTTAATGTTGAAGTAAAATTACCCTGCAGAAGAGATTGTAGAATTGTTTGGATTTACACACATCTCCAAGCACAGGCAGGACTCGACTTGGCTGTTTCATTGCGGTAGAAAGAAACAACCATCCTCATGGCCTTCTCAGTGATGTCTTGTGGTCAAATGCCTTTTACTTAGGGGTGTGGATATGATATTATAATTAACAATGGTGATTTCATCATATTCAAACCCATCTTTCCATAGTTCCAAAGATGTGGTTGTTTGATTCTTTCTGGGGGGAAAAACCAAGCCTCTATGCAATTATGCCACCAAGCAAATGTGTATATAAATTAGAAAACACAGAGAAACATTTCTTATGCTCTTGTATGCTCATACATAAATCTAAATTAAAACTGTAGTGGAGGATTTTATTTTTTCTAGAAATCCATTTAAAAAAATTCTTGTATTTGTGGTCAACTTTTTCCACATTTGTTCTAGCAATAGAGGAGTATAATATTTGTTTGTTTGTTTTAATATCTTTGAATTCTAAAAACTGTAGGAAGAAAAAAAAAGGAATTTGCTTGATAATTACAAGCAGGCTAACAATTTGCCGGTTCTCCGAACTACTCAAAATTTCTGCTACCGGTTCTCCAGAACTGGTCAGTACCTGCTGAATACCATCTCTAGTCTACATGCATACCCTCTCAGCAGAAGCAGAAAGCAAATCTTTTCAAAACCAGAAAACCACCATTTATTAAATTTTCCTGCCTCGGCCAGGGGCGTTGGATTAGAAGTCCCTTCCAGTCCTATGATTCTGTCATTCTATGTGAGGAAAAAAAAAAAGCCTTCTCCATCTATACAGTAAGAAAAAAAATGAAATGCTGCATGTTCACTTTTTTTCCAGGGACTAGAAATAATTTTGTTTTAACAGGAGCAAACAGAATTTTGTTTATAACCACATTGTAACAGTTTGTTAACTCTGTGAAATTGCATATGTGCATACGTATGTAAAACAAATGTAAAACAAACTACAAGGGTCAAAGACTGCAACTGTCCTGATTTTTTAATGGGCTTCAAAAGCAGAAAAAGCAAACATGGGCCCCCCAAAATAGATCCTTTGTCCACATAGTTTCTTGGTGGGGAAAGACATAGAGGTGAGCATTGGAACAGAAGTGAGATAAATTTGTGAAGCAAAGCACTTTCTGTTCACACCTTTAAAATCTCCACAAAATATGAAATGCGGATAAAAATTATGAGGCTGATTTTTATTGCTAGAATGACCCACTTTCTGCAGCATAATTTTGGAGTTCTGTATGGAATTTCTGGGTAAAATTAAAAATAGAAGCAATTTGCCTCTTAGAAGTTTCCCATTCTACCTTTCATTGTTCTTTTAGAAAAACATTTAAAGTGCTTCTAATAATAGTCTTTTTTGGTGCTGAATTTCAGTCATTTGATCTGGAGTAAATAACCTGATAGGAGAGACATATGGGTTGCCCACCCCTATATTAAATAAAGCAAAACACAAGAAAGTATACTACTATTAGTAACTACTGATATAAGGTTTCCTAGGTAACAGAAAGTCTGAATATTCCATACATCTAGATTGAAAGCCAAGTGGACAGGATCCTAAATATAGCTTTGCATTTAATATTTGGTTATATAGTTTTAAAAAGATCACATTACTGGGGGAGGGGATAATTTTATGATATTAGCAGCTGGAGAAAATAAGCTTAGCCCATTTTTTTCTTTTGAAGAAAATTCCTTACGAAGGAAAACCCCACATATTTGTCATTTATGGCACCCTGAATAGTTACCGTCAGATGGGGAGAAAGGTGCTTCTGGATTGTGTTTCTGTTATGTGGATCAGGGAGGAGGTTATATAAGTACTTAAAGTTAGGCAATATACAGTTGAATATGTACTGTAATGGGATAGTATGGGAGAAATGTTGTGGCTTAGAAAGGGTTAAATAGATGTGGAAGAAAGGAGACAAAATTAGTAGATTATATATGAAGGTGTCTACTGGACAGTGACAGTGACTGAAAAGATCACAAAATCAGCAAACAAGCAAATTGGGATGTTGCATAATGAGATATTTCCAGTGGCTTCAGGTTTATGGACAGTGAAGGTAGGCTTGGGACGAATGTACAAACAAAGGTATCTTGTGATTCTATAAGTGTGTGTACAGAGTTCACGCAATATCAGAATTTCACAAATCTACTAGTCATATACCTAGGGGAACTAAGAATTGATCAGATTTGCCTTCAATATTTTTTCAATATTTATTTGTTTGTTTGTTTGTTTAATATACTGCCCATGTCACTATCCACTGCAACTCAATAGACCAAATTGTAAGAGCCACCAAAATATATTGTTTAGTTCTAATTATTAATGGACTAGAAGGTGTGCCTTTTTTGTTGGAAAGTCTACCATCTGGATATCCTCTCTCCCCGACCCTGCTGGCCTTTCAGAAGCCCTTGAAGACCTGGTTGTGTGTGTGTGTGGACCCTATTTCCTGGTTATGCTTACACCAGTGGATTACTCCAATACCTCTTGGCCTCTATTGTATTTCATTTATTTTTGTATCATGTTTTAATTGTTTATATAATTTTTTTGCCACCCAGAGTCACTGGTTTGAGATGGACGGCTGTACTTATTGAGTAAATAAATAAACTCAACCTCTTGATTTCATCCATTTGAAACAGAAAGAACTGAATATTATCAGCTCTACAAATCCCAATTGACGTTGATACTTCTGACAATGTTATGTTCAGTTATTATATTTGGAAATCAGCAAGGCTTTTCTTGGCTACAATGAACATCTCCTGTTTCTACATCTCCTGCATGGTTTGAGAAAAGACTAGTAGCATAAAAGCTGGGTGACTGTATAAACAACTAAATATGCCAGTGGGAATTTTCACCCATCATGGTATGACTGTTACCTGAAGATAAAGCTAAATGCAATTAACCACAAGCATACTGAAATGATATATTCATAATAAAGAGACAAATACAGACTGAAATGAGATCTTGATGATCCTGTTGCCTAACATTTAATATTAACAAGTCACAAGCCCTAGCTAAAAGGAATGAGGCTGGAGTAGCAGGAACCAGTAGTGCCTGGAGTGGCAGGAACCAGAACTGCTGATTATTATTGTGGTTCATCTCACAGTTCAGCTAGATGTATAGACTCCATGCAGCATTATCTATCTATCAACTTCTTCCTAAGGACCCGGAATAGGCAGACATTGTTGTTTGGTGGTGTTAAAGGTATCATTACAGAATGCAAGCTGATCGAAATAAAACTGCCTTTTGCAATTGACTTATTGTTACTATAGTTATCATTGTCAGTAGAGATTCTCAGTTATCCATGGCTATCCCAAAGGTGCTTTTTCAGGAGGCAACTGGACTTTCTTGTTTTTTCTTTTGAAGATGTTTCGCTTCTCATCCAAGAAGCTTCTTCAGCTCTGACAAGACAGTGGGGAATGGAAGGGTTTATATTTCTTGAAGATAGCTGGTAATTTGCATCCTTTTAGAGGGTCATTGAAGCAATTGGAAGTTTATCTGTGTCCTCAGGGTCACCTGAGTGGTGCTCTTGGTTCCTGTAGTCTGCAAATTTTTCCTCTGGAAATCCATTCCTACTCCCACACCATTCAAAGGGTGTCCATCCCAAATTGTGTAGCTAATGATATGTAGAAATGGCTTTCATTATTAAAATACAGCTGCTGTAGGTATGAAAAGTGAAGCTGTAATCTGTAAGATTCATACAAGAGAGATCTGGCATAGAAATAAAGCTCCCAAGGATGCTCAGGACTATCTAGTCATATTGTGATTTATAAGATCAGTATTGATTGTTGTTATTTGTTTGTTTGTTTGCTTGCTTGCTTTCTTACAGAAGGTTATACAGCAATTGCACTTAAATGTATTTATTGCTTCACAGTGCTTTATAGCCCTCTCTAAGCAGTTTACAGAGTCATTATATTTCCTCTAACAATCTGGGTCCTCATTTTACCGACCTTGGAAGGATGGAAGGCTGAGTCAACCTTGAGCCGGTCAGGATTGAACTCCTGGCAATGAGCAATGAATTAGCTTGCAATACTGCATTCTAAGCACTGAGCCACCATGGCTCATGGCACTCCAATCAAAAGTGACTCTAATCTACAAAGCAAAATCTGCTGAAGGCAAGGAAAAAAACTTCTTATGAATTTAAGATGGACTGGTCTATGATATGTGCCAGCCTTGGTTAGCTCTCACTCAAATTACTGATGTCTTGCTTTCATCCTTCTATCCCTTTAGACTTATAAATCAGAATCATGCTGGGATAAAGTGAGGGAAGCATAGAAAATTGCACCTGGGTGCAATACATGGTGTAAATCAGTTACATATTTCTGATCCTAGATATGGTAATGCTATACAGGTGTTTTCCCTTTCAAACCATTTCCAACCATCATCTCTAATTCCTAGAAAATACGCAATAGAAAATATGAAAAAGGGTATATGTACACTATACATGCATATGTGTGTGTACAACAATATGTGTGTGTTTACAGGCGTACAATTTCTCTTTCAGGTGTTAATTTAAATAAATGTTTTACCTAATATGTATGTGATTTGGTTTGACTGACAATGTTAATTGAACCTAAGTATTATTGTTTTTAAAAAAACATGGATAAAACAAACCATGGCTTAGTATGGTACATGCTTCTGATCATATATACATATATATTATCGCAAGATTATTTCCAGTCCCCAATCCAGACCTTGACTCTCTCCATGGGGAGGAAATGTATAAGAAAATGCTATTTCATTCTAGGTGTCATTTTATCTTTTTAAATAAGATTTTAGTGAAGGAGGAAATTTTTGCTTTTAAAATCAGCTAGGGAATCTCTATTACAAAGGCCATATGTAGACTTGGGCCAAGGTCTACAAATAGATAGGAACATTGGTGGGATGCAGAGATGGTATTCAGCAGGTTCTGACCAGTTCTGGAGAACCAGTAGCAGAAATTTTGAGTAATTCGGAGAACCAGTAGCGGAAATTTTGAGTAGTTTGGAATACCACCTCTGACTGGCCCCGCCCTCATCTATTGAGTCCCAGCTAATTGGCTGGGTCTTCTTTTGTTGCCCTGCACAGGAGAATGGAGCTGGAAAGCAGGTTAGTGGGGTGGGGACGGAATGGAGATTTTATAGTATCCTTCCCCTGCCATGCCCACCAAGCCATGCCATGCCCAACAAGCCATGCCCAGAGAACCAGTAGTAAAAAAATTTGAATCCCACCACTGGTGGGATGGGATCAAAAACAGACTGGCAGCCATAGACCACATAATCAAAGCCCAATTCCATTTTTTACATGCATTAAATGTGAGTTGGGTACAAAAAGGAGAGGGGGTTCAATCGCATAGTTGTAACTATTATCTTGACTTTTTTAGATTCTTCCCACCCCACCACCCAGGGGTGGGCTGCTGGGGTTTCGCAGGGGTTCGGGAGAGCCCCTAGCTAAGATTCTGTGCAGTTTGGAGAACCCCCAAATCCCACTCTTGGCTGGAACCACCCACCCTGCTCCGCCCCTCCCAGGAGTCCCCATATGACCCATTTTGGATGCAGGTAAGTGCAGGACACGCACAGAGGCCTGGGGAGGGTGAAAAATGGGCCTCCCAGAAGTTTGGGAAGGCCAGAAATGGGCCCTATTTTGGGGGAGGCTGTTTTTGCCCTCCTGGAGGCTCGAGGAAAGCCTCCAAAGCCCGGGGGGGCAAAATGCCCCCCCTGCCATGGTGCAGGAGACTGACTAGTCCAGGGGTGTCCAACCTTGTCAACTTTAAGACTTGTGGACTTCAACTCCCAGAATTCAGCTTTGCTGGCTGAGGAATTCTGGGAGTTGAAGTCCACAAGTCTTAAAGTTGACAAGGTTGGACACCCCTGGACTAGACCATACCCACCATGGCCACACCCATCCAGCAACCAGGCAGAGAACCCACTGCTAATATTTTTGAAGCCCACCCTGCCCCCACCCCCTACCTGGCATGGCCCTGGAACCAGCTCTAGTTTCCTTTAGGCCTCAGACTTCCCTCATTGGATACTCCACCCACATTCTGCATTCCTGATGTTTGTCAATTGGTCCCACCCACTACTAAATTATGGAACCTGATAAATGTGAATCCTATTGTATCCTACAAAAATATTTCCCATACCCGTTTTAAAATATTATCACTTTAGTGTTTATGATAGTGGCTGGGTATATATTTCAAGTATGTTATTATTTATTATGTTTTACCCTGATTTTTTTTCAATGGCTGTAGAAGAAGTAGTTTTCCATTGTTCATCCTTTTTTTATTGATATCTTGTTTTAGTGCTTCAAGGATATTTTTATGCTGACTGCATTATAATGTTTATTTATTATTTTATACTGTTCTTGTTCATGAATGCTTTTGCAAACCCCCACTATTGTTTCAAGAGAAGAAAGGACTCGGGGTTTGATATATATTTGGCATTTTGTACTCTTTTCAGTGATAGATTGTGCAAATACAGCATGAATCATTTGTCATCTATTCTCATTTTTAATTGGGCATGTTATTGTTGATTGGGAAAAAAACCAACAAAACTGTGTGACACTTATTTTGATCATGTCATGGCAGAGGGGGGAGGAACTCACTGGAGAAAGCAATTATGTTGGGAAGAGTTAGCAGTAAAAGGAAAATAGGCTGCCCAAAAATACAATGGCTGAACACCATCAAAGTTGACACCAACCAGAACATAGAAAAACTCAAAGAAGTAGTGCAAGATCAGAAGAGGCAGAGAGACCTGGTCCATAGAATTGCCAAGAGTAGGACACGATTGAATGGATAACAATTTCATTATCATTGTTGATGAAAATTTAATTTATGTTCTTTCTTTTTTCCAAGTACTGTTCTTCCATGGGGTTAGTCAGCGGGGAAAATTCAAAAACTGAAAATGATTTTTGGAGAAGAGGAATCATTTTACAACTGCTGTATGTCAGACTTCTTCCAATTATTTGGTCATAGTTGGATGGAGGAAAAAAGGAACTGAATTTGATTTTGGCTCCATTCAAAATAAAGACAAGAAAACCTATTGTCAACTTTAAAAGAGGGGAGATTTGGATGGGTGGGAACACAAATCTGAATGCTGTAACATTTCTAATGCCTCCTCTGTCAACCCGGAATCTACTGAATAAATTGGTTATTTCTAGGAAAACAGGCAGAAATTGTTCTGTAAACTTACATTTTTGTATACAGTCAGACAATATTGGATTCTTGGTAGGAGGAGAGAAAGCATCCAGTGCATCCTGGCATAATGATTTAGGATTATATTTTAAAGACAAGATTAATTGCATTTCTTATATTTCATAAGAGGGTCTCTTTCCAGCTTTCTCAATTCATTCTGTTAATTAAAATAGCCACCCACAATTTGGAAATTATAGTGAAATTATAGCCTTTTGTTTCTAATCAGAGTACCCTGTTTCTCCAACAATACGGCCTCCCCCAATAGGAAGTCCCAGCATGTTTTATAGGCATGAAATGAAATTAAGCCCCTCCCCCCAAATTAAGGCCTATATTAAAACATGCAAAATGGGGGGAATGGTGGGGGGCTTGCCGTTAGGAAATACTTTTGTTGCACACCCGGATATGGTGCTGCCTGTGTTGACCCCGATACGAAGTGCCCCACCAACGCCGAGGTCAACATCCAAGCCGTCGCCGCCCGCCCGAAGATGCAAGGGGGGGGGAATTAAGTCACCCCCGAAAAGATGGCCTAGCCATTTTTTCGGGGCTCAAAAAAAAATAAGACCCGGCCTTATTATATGAGAAACACGGTAGTTCTGTTTGGTTTAATTTCTAGATCTGGCAAGTGATTAGATCAAGTGCTAGGTGTTGGCTTGTATCTGGTCTAAACAGCCATAGACAAATTCCCTCCTTTTCTTTTAATTTCTCCCTAACTTTTGCAGAAGTTTGCAGACACTGAAGGCTGTCACAATTTGATGGGCATCATTAATTTATTTCTAACTACATATTTGCAGTTTTAAAACATATCCACTCCCTTTAGTGATTGGATGTAATGCAGATGTCAGAGTGTTACATACAATCATTTCTGCGTTCACTGTCTCTTTTTTTTGGCTTAGGATACACCCTAAGGAGCATAAGAAAGCTCAAAAAAGCCATTAAGTTAGCCTTTAGTGAATTATAAAAGGCAGGAGATTTATATAACCTGTCAGCACAATTCATTGCTCATGTCAGAAAGTATTTTGTCGTTTTGGGTTGTGGACTAGTTGTTAAAATTAAGGTACAGGGATTTAGGGACCTTGAGATTTCCAGACACTGATGATATTTATGAACAGTTTGTAAATATTTTAAGCAAAATCACCTTTCAAACAAAATGAAGAGGGAAATGCAGTTTAATTTACGATGGAAGAGTTGCTTATGCTGCCCTCCTATGCGTAAAGAACAAGTGACCAGAGTATCTTTTCCAGTTTTTGGGAACTATAGATTCGGTTCTTTAAGTGATTGCTGGTTTAAGATATTTTTAACTTCAGAATCATTAAGATAAACAGCTGGTTTTACACAATTCTATACGAAATCTTGAGTTATCCTAAATGCTACACATAATATCTGTCAGTCTGTTTGAAATGATATAGATGTGTATGCCCATGCCTTTTGCATTATTTAGTTAGCTGCATGTGTCCATGCAGTACTCATGAAAACACCAATAAAAATATAAAAAGTCATGGTCAAAGGGACATAGTTTTTACCAGCTGGTAGAAATGCAAAAGGGCAAGTTGATTCACATGGTCAAAACTAGTGGGAATTGGAAATTCAAGATAATGAACCCGACTTAGCTCAAAGGGTCAAGATAGCAGGCTGTCATAGAAAAATTGTTCCACTTTCATAATGCCTCCAGATAGCATCTTAATCCTGAATCTGTGTTTTCACCTAACATTTTGTATAATTTATTTAAAGCCTCTCTCCTCCAGCATTTTCAATTAATATTTCTGCCAAGTTACTGCTAACAGCAGAGCCAAAACACACATTTCTACACCAGCTTCTTACATAGGTGGTAACCTGGAGTAGCATGACACACATAGTGAGTAGCTGAACAGTTAAAGATTGCATGTTATTAAGATGCCATCAGGCACAGACCATAAATTCATATAGATCAGGAATGTGCCTGATTTCAGATATAAAACATACTGTATATTGTGAAAACTTTTCCCCATTCTTGCTATCTCAGACTAGAAAACAATGGAGACGTTTCAATACTTTTTGAAAAAGGCCTATAATTACTCTGATAATTATACTAATGAATGTTTTATTGCATTGCTGTTTTAAGGGACAAGACAAAAAACAGTGGTAGGGGGGATGGTTCTATATGTATTTTATGAAAAGTCTTATTTTACAAATGCTGGAGTTTTGTGGATCTGCATTATAGAATTGTGGAACACTGTATGCGAGCATCTTTCTTCATTATCTCGTGTTTCTAGAATACAACTTTTTTTTAAAAAAAATCAATGTTGTTCTTTATGTCATGGTGAAATAGGCTGTAGCATATTGGTGGGTGCCAGCAAGAAGAGTTACAATCTGCTATTCAGTTCAGCCCTGGAATCCAAGCTGGCACCATGGCAACAGGCTTCAAGCTTTTTAGAAATGTGTAAGTCATTATATCCATGATCTGTGATGCTACACAATATTTGTAGTAACCAAAGTTCAGAGAGGGACTGTTGTATCCATTATAAGACCACATTTCCTCTTCGCAAAAGCTGGAGGAGTCTGACCTGCAATTTAAGATTTGGAAAGCAGAAAACAATCCCCATATTGATTTTGAATTATATCTAGGCTAAAGAATTAAAAAATGAAATGATAAAACTTCCATTTAATAAAAAAGAGAAAAGAAAAACATTTAGCCAGGCACATTGTACATTAATTAATGTCTGAGTGAGCACACGTGGACTGCTAACTCATGTTGTCTATATGTGACTGATTGTGCTGGAATCTCTGGAGCCACAGCATTCATTTATGAAAGGCTACTTGCTGGCTCTCACAATGCCACAGACAAATTAAACGATGTGAGGGCAACTGTTTCTGAAATATTTCCAAATTAATCAAAGCTTGGTGCAATTTATCAACATTCTAAAACACTTTAAGGGAAGAACAGTGAAGTAATAGCTTATGTGGATTAAAAAAGAGCAGTTCCATATGAAAAAGGATAATGTTTGTTGCCAACCCAAGAAATTAGCCATAATTATTACCGGTATATATCTATATCATCTATAGTTTGCCTGTTGTGGGAAAGACCATTGTAAATCAGGTAAGGGTAATCCTAATAGCTTAATCTGTTGTATGCTAGGCATTTTCATTGATGAGGATATCCTGAATATATTTAGGAGGGGAAGAAAGTCTTGGTTTTTTTTTTACCTATCGGTGCCTCCCTAACCTGTTAATCAGCAGCAAGAAGCAAAGCTTCTACTGAACAAGAATTCCCTTCTCCACAGCTATCTCCATTCAGCTTGTCATACCTTCTGGGGGACAATAAAAGTATAAACAACAAGGAAGCTTACTCTGTAATAAGCCTCGGCCAGAGTTCAATCATCTCAGGTCTCACCTGGTATTTTATGAATAGGATGGCAGAATGAGTATTTCTGTATTTCAGTGAGAAAAAAAAACCCAAAAAAGGCTGGGTAGGAATAAAAAATATTTATATAAACTGTAAGAAAATGGCTTTCAAAATTATTCACCCTAATTATTGGCAGACAAATTTAGAAGTAGAAAAAATTTGCTTCATGTGTTGTCTCTTAAAAACAACAAATCCCAGAGTTCCTTATTGATTACAGTATGTCATTTTCTTTGCACTTGCAGCAGTCAACAGAACATCCAGTAAAGTCAATGAGTCAGTCAGTTAATTAATTTATTTATTTGCCACCCATCTCATTTAGAAATGAGTCTGGACAAGGACAAGGGATCAAGGACAAGAAGACATTGTTTTCAGGCAGAGTTGAAACCTGTTCTGTCACTAAAGTTATAGGCCACAAACTATATGTAATAAATATGCAATATTTAATTTGCATTGCAGTATGAAAAAATATGCTTCCAGATATTGCTTCTATGTATATGAAAACCATTATATTCAAAAAATGAATAATAATGCTAACAAATAGGCAACTACAGTTCATAGTAGTCCATTTTAATTGCATTATTATCATTTCTCAGTTTTGATTAAGTGGCATAATTTGAGTACAAGTCTACATTAGAGCACAACTTTTCAGCAAAAAGTTTCTTAAGATTAAATTTAAAACATGGCTTAATATATGATTTATCACCCAGGGAACTAAATAAATGCAGTATTTTTGGAGTTGCAAAAGGCCAAGATAAGACTGTAAGTCTGTAGTTACCTTATTCAGAATACAGCACACTGAAAGTTCCAAGGTTTAACTCTGTCCAGAGTGGAATTAGTATCCAGAACATAAACAAAATAAAGAACAAGTAACTTTTACCCTAAAAAAATAGGACTCCACCCTAAGAAAACAAAAAAACAGCTCTTTCTAAAAGGCTCTGAACCATATCAGCTTGGAATGAAGTCAAGGAAGCTTTTTCTATTACCAATTACAGAACATCATTATCAGTTAAAAGTAAGCCAGAATAAGGAAGACCTTAAGACTAACCTAAACATATGTTTTCCAATGTGCAGCAAAGGTTCCCAAAAAACAGGTCAGCTGTGCTCCTTGTTCACCAGCCAAATAGGTTTTGGAAGACCAACTTCAGGATTGATAGTAGGCCTGGGTGCCAAATCCCAAAGGATATACAGTCTTAAAAGAAATGAATGGCACTTTAAACCGAGCACGGAAATGTATTAAAAATGAAAATCGCAGTTTGTACACTTATTATTTCTAGTTGTGTTTCTATTCTCTGCTCCCTCTATATCACACAGAATAAGATTTTATTCACACCACAACACTTGCTCAGAGCCACTATATAAGCTTTATAGTGGAACCAAGCACCTTAATCAACATTGGTGACAGCCCAAAAAATCAAGTTAGTTCTCCGTTAATGGAGTTTTTCTATTAAAGAACATAACTCAGTTAATGAATAGTTGTAAATTCACCACAAACTGAAAATTACACAAGGCGTGGTAATACTGTCTGCATGAAAATCCCATTTTGTGGTGATATATATTGTTTCTGAACAACCATGCAAAATATTGTTTTGAATACCTTGTCAAATCATGACATTGATCAATTGATTATGTGCCACCAAGTTGGTTTCAGCTTTTGCTATCACAGAGATAAATTTATTCTAGGACAATCTGTGTCCAACTAGGTCTTTCTGTTCTTGCAATGATGCACTCACTGCTAATATAATTGAGCCTATCCATTTTGCTGCTGGTCTTTATTCTTTTCTTTCTGACCACTTTTCTCAGTCTTAGAGACTTCTCCAGACAGCTAGATACTTGCATAATATGTCAAAACTAATCACTTGTAAGAACCCTGTATTAATTTCTTTGATTATTTGCTTTCATGGCTATCCATAGTATCATAGTATTTGGGAGTCTTTTCTAGCACCAAAGTTTAAAATTAGTGACATCTTTTTTCTATTCTGCTTCTTCAAAGACCAACTCTTGCTCTCATACAATATCACATGGAAAAGCACTGCATGCACAATTCTGATCTCTGTAGGTATAGAGATCCTACCATCTGGAAAAGCCTTCATGATAATCTTCCAAGTGCTTGTCTATGATGTATTTCTTGACTGAAGGTTCCTTTACTGTTGATGGTTGATCCTAAAAGGCAGAAGCTATCCATCATTTCAATATTTTCATTAATTCTAAGGCAGGCTACTCTGCTTGCTATCAATAGTTTGCTCTTCTTTATATTTAATTTTAGTCTCATTTTTCCCCAGTATGCTTCTCGATTTTCATTACTAAAGTTTGCAGACCATTTATATTTTCAGCTGTGAATTCATGGAATTGGATTTTATCGTATTTAAATGAAGATCGCTTAAGTTAACTGAAGATCTGCTGTGTAGCCCTACCGAGACCCTAGTCACTTGGAAAGGAGGGTGACTGAATTTTAGATAGGATTGTGCACAAGTATTCTCTTGACTCATGAATTGACTCTTGACTTGTCAGGTGCCATGGTATATATAAGAACTGAGAGCAGTGAACCAGATCAAGCAACATCTAGATCATCACTGGCCAAAAACAAAGAACAAATTCCAGCAAACATGGGTAAGAGCTGCTATTAGAGATTAAATCATACAAAATGCATTTAATATTTTTTTAAAATTTAAGCCCATTGATTTTTCAAAATATTCTAATATTTTTATATTCTAATACCTTGCTCTACAGATCATAAATATTACCAATATTAACTATCTTATTTTTTCTTATAAAAACAAAATGTCAATTTTATTTTAAATATGGATTCACAATGTCCCAATATTTCAGATTTTTCTGTGACTGCTAAAGCAATTGAGTCATTGTTTTGACAAGTATCTATTTTAACTTAATATCTAGCCAGACAGCAGACTATGTTGAATTATTTTGTATATAAACGAATTCAAAATCTATTGCTTATTGATTGTTTCAAGATACTAATTCCTTGTTCAGCTCAAAACATCCAATAAAACATGTTTTTCCCATCTCCAAATTAGGATTATTACATGTAATCAGCTTCATACATGCACTTGGATCAGAATTTTAGCTGCTTCCCTATTAATACCAAACCTGACTGGCAGAGTTCTCTTTCTTAACAATATCACAGTGTGATAGTAGGGAGAAGAAGGGAAAAATTCCTCAACTCTATTAACAAGGTGCCTTTTATCATTTTTCGTAATATCTGGGTAGAATTAAAAGTATAATGGGATAACTATGTTATAATTGCATTTTTTTAAAAAAACAACAAACCACAATTACAGATGTAAATAATACGGGATAAGTTTAGGTAAGAATTTGCATGTTATATATTTAAATTCTCCCTAATACTAGTAACTGTACAAAATGAAGTAGGTTACAATTGCTTTTCCAAATAGCTTGGATTCTGAGGGGAATAATATTAAACTAAATGACTGCAAGGCAAAGAAACTGAAGGGTTGCAATGAGAGAGTAATAAAAATACTTTCTCTGCATCTGTTAATTCTGCCAAGCAATGATGACCTTCAAGCTAGTGAGAAATAATGCTACTGGGACTAACATAAGCCTCATGGAAGAATTGGACAAAGATGAATGCCTAGGTTTGGACAGCAGAGCCAACGTTATAACTGGAATGAAATGCTGCATTTATTATACCAATGCTTGAATTTATTTCTGCTCTTCACTATTATGCAAATATAAAGTAAAAGAAGAAAGAGTGGTGGGGGGAGGGAAGAAATGAAGTGAATCTTATAATCTGGCATAGTTACTTTTTCATATGGCAATGGCTTCTTCATAAGCCTCTCTCTAAATCATTGGAACCACAGAGCTGAATGCAGCCAACATAAACGTTCATTCTGACTAAACAAAGCAATTCATTTGAGTGCCATGCATCGGTACAGTATTTCTTCCTAGCACACTTCAAATATATTGGGACTATCACTCCAGGAATTCCCAGTCAATATGGCTATGGTCTCTTGGTCTCTGAGAATTAGTTTCATCCTCTCATTTTGTAATCTTGGCAGGCAACCGAAAGAGTAATTTTATTCCAACCTGAAGGACCACCTTAAGGCTTTGTATAGACCTGCATTAACAGAAACAACCAGTGGAATTTGGTCTCTATTGGCTTCTTAGATGGTTCAGGACTATATCTTTGCATTTGTGAGTAGTGGGATATTGCTAAAGTGTAACATATCTATCACTCATCTATCTATCATCTATGTCTTTTGCAATTTTGTCTTCATATTTCATTAGTTTGGGACTTGTCAATCTGGATTTTAAGTCTTAATTTGCATTTGAGAAGAATTATTTCTAACAAGAAATCTTCATACATTCAGATGCTTATTATTTCACTATTTTAAATGCAAATGGGAAATCCATTGAAAGAAAATTACTCTTGATTTTGTGGAGATTCTATTATTCATTCTCATTCCAGAAGCGTGAAAATAGGGATAATAGTCAGTACACTTCTATGACTAATTCAAAGGAGAAAAATGTATCTGATGAGGCAATATCTACCCATATGAAAAATATTGAACTGCCAGTGTCCCCATTCCTAGGCTAATTTTTCCTTTGTGGAACTAGTTGTGTAAAATCTGCCCAGCAACCATCGTTAGTGGCTTGGAATTATTTTTCCAATTAGAAGAACATTGATTTTTTTTTTGTAACCCCAAGGCCATGTTTTTCTTAAGACAGCAAGTCAAGATAAGAAACTGTTAGAGAAGTTTCCTCCAGAGGTTCATTAGCCACTAAATACAAGCAATTCTTCAAAAAATGGATTTAGACAACATGAATGGATGAGGTTGTCTTCGGTTCACCTCTCTGCCTGGTACTTGTGCTTTCTTGCTCTACTTCCAAAATAAAGTTTTTTAATTCTACTAGAGCAGATGATGCCAAGGGGCCTGTTTGTGTCCTGCCCCAGGCTTTACACAGGTTGCTGTTCCATAGGATACTCCTCCTGCTGCTGCTCCACCTCAGAATTGAGCTGGCCATGACAGTCTGCAACAAATTGTTCAACATAGGTTAAAGACAAATGGGCTATCATACTCCTAGGACTCTTGTTCATAACCAGTGTTTCCCAACCTCAGCAACTTGGATGTCTCCCAGACCACCACCACCACCACCCCGCCAGCTGGCTGGCTGGCTGGAGAGTTCTGAGAGTTGAAGAACATACATCTTAAAAGCTACTGGGCAGGGTACAAATAAATATAATAAAGCCAAAGTTTTGCTCAAATTTAAAAGGGGTCAACCTATTTTCCAAAGCACTAGAAGGTAAGTCAAGAAGCAACAGCTGGAAACTGAACAAAGAGAGAAGTAACCTAGAACTAGGAATTGAGAAATTTCATAACAGTGAGAATAATTCACCAGTGGAATGACTTGCCTTCAAAAGCTGTAGATGTGCTACCACTGGAGGCTTTTAAAAGTGACTGAACAGCCATTTGTCTAAAATGGCTTGAGCACGGGGTTGAACTAGAAGACCTCCAAGGTCCCTTCCAACTTTGTTATTCTGTGACTTCCTGATTCTACTTTGCAGGCATTCCGCCTCTAGTCCCTGGCTACTGGCTGATTTGCAGGGCCATTCTCACCCTCTGCCAAAAGCCATCTCTCTTCTCTTGCCAGCCCATGCTAGAGGGAGAAGTTGGGTGAGAGAAGCAAAGGGAGGAAGGATGATAGGATCAGGAAATTGACGTGTCTCTTCCTCCTCCTCACCTACTATTCCTGCCACCCATAGGAAGAGAGATGAGGGGAAAGAAGAGATATGTTTCCCCTTCCCGTGCCATGGGTGACAAAAAAGTTTGGAGAGAAGGGGGTATTGGATTCTTCTCTCATCCCATCTCTCTTCTGGTACTGGGGAAGAAAATGAGATCTGGGAAATCCACCAGAGAGGACTTAACTGGTCTATGTATGTCTTAATGGTAATTCTTAGATTCATTTAGAGATGATATTCTACCTACTTTTCTTTCATGATAAAGTCCTTAAATATTCAAGAAAATATCAATATTGGAAGCCTTTCTTCTAATCCTTGTCTATAGAGCGATAATGGGAGCTACTCTCAGTATTTATATATTATTATTAAATTGTCCTTTGCAAGCTTTAGTGTATTGCATATTGCTATACTACTATATACTAATAAGGTTTATCCTTATGTCTGATAACAGCTCTCATTAAATAAACTCCATTCCTTTCTGTACCGATTAGTGCAACTGATAGATTTAATTAGCCTCATTTTTTTATGCTGTGTGGTATGATTCAAGGCTAACATTCAAGTTCCTACTTCTAAAATACTACACCATTAATTAGTAACAATGCAATGTTAAGGTAGGTAGGTAGGTGGATACATTATTAGATGATAGATAGATAGATAGATAGATAGATAGATAGATAGATAGATAGATAGATAGATAGATAGAGATGATAGAGTGAATCAGACAGATTTACTTTCAAAGATAAATCCAAGAGATTATCACCTATGATATGCCTATCTTAATGCAAACTCTTTTGAACTTACTTTGTAGTTGTCATATTATTTGATTACATAAAGGAGAACTGTTCATAAACCAAAGTTTTCAGAATCCAGTTTTACCTTATCCATTAATTAAAGGGGAGAGGGGAAGAAAAGGAGACAGATCTTATACAAGCTTAAATATTTCAAATTTAGCCATAGCTTAGGCCCAGACTTTACATTCCAAGAAATATTTAGGCATATGAAGTTCATTAATGGTATTATTTATTTATATTCTTTCTTGAAAGCAGGGTTGAGTTTTTTTAAAAAAATAAAACACATTTCTGTCTTTCTCTTTTGTTTGTTTTTCTCTATAATAAAATAAGAGACAGTTACATATAAAACGTCTGCAATGCTAACCTTAACAAAAACAAAACAAAACATTTCTTTGCAAGAATTTGTAACAGATAAAAAAAAAGTTCCATGCTTTCTAGGAATTGCAAAATACAGAGAAATATTTCAATATTCTGGAAGGATTGGTCTCATATCGGAATTGACTTTATTTTTCATTCACAAGATCATGACATCATGCAATGACTGCATGATGTGATAAAGTTATCCAGTTCCATATGTGTTCCCTAATAGCAATAGCACTTAGACTTATATACCGCTTTAAAGTGCTTTACAGCCCTCCCTAAGCAGTTTACAGAGTCAACATATTTCCCCCAACAATTTGGGTCCTCATTTTACCCACCTCGGAAAGATGGAAGGCTGAGTCAACCTTGAGCCTGGTGAGATTCGAACTTCCAAATTGGAGGCAGCCGGCAGACAGCAGAAGTACCCTGCAGTACTGCATTCTAACCACTGTGCCACCACTGCTGTTGACTATATTTTTCCATATGATTGGGCGGGAGGGATTTTTCCCCCTAGTTTTGTTTTGTACAGCAATCTCAACCCAAATATCACTGGGATTGTATCCAATTAGAGTCTCTCATAAAGTTTCTCTCATTGAAAAATGGAAGAGGATAATTCTCTCTCCTCTTGAAATCTCCAAAGAGTTGTGGGATCTTTTTAGCATGCTGTGGGGCACAGAGCAGAAGAGAGAGAAAAATTATGAGTGAAATTATACTTACACAAGACCAGATTTCAGTCATGACATAGGTAGCATTATGATGTTGTATTACTACTATGGGATATTCTTTGAGGAAAGCAAAGATAATTAGAGGGAAATGCATTAGATAATATTTATTTATTTATTATTAAATTTATATGCCATTGATCTCACTATCCAGGAGAACAAAGTAGCAAATGTCTTAGCTTTAAAGAATATTAACATATTAACACAGTTAACCCTGCAAATACTAGGAAGAAGAAATACTTGTTCTTCAGAAAATGCTGCTTTTGATCCAAGATGTAAATAGGTAAAAAATGCTATGTAGCCATAGCTATAAATGTAAATACCTGTTTTATTATAACATTGTTTACATTTCTGTGCTTTTACTTTAAGCAGCTGGCTGTCACATAAAGAAGTATTTTGAAACAAAGGCCCGGGTATAATTTGTTTTAGTTTCTTTCTTGCTAGATTTACTCTACAAAGATATTGGCAGCATGGACCAGATATTAGCAGCATAAATTTCAGCTCGCCAAAGATGAGCATTTGTAAAGTTTTACAGAGTTAACTGTGGTGCATTAATTACATATGTAATGGTCTTACTGAAATGGCATGGTTTTGCCTAAAAGTTCAATGAAACTCTTATCCCTTGTCCAAGATCATTTGCATCATATATAAGCTACTTTGGTTTCAGAAGGACTTCTTTCTAAGAAAGTGCCAATCATAGCTACAGCTGTTAAAATGCTCTTGGTGGTGACTCTAAATTGTCAAACAAAGTTAAATCTTCATTTCCTTTTGGGAATTGCTGAAGAGAAAAGGCCTTCTATCTAATTGGCCTTGGCAGTGTAACAGCAGACCTATGTAACAGGTCTGACAATATTTCATTAGACTCTTGTCACTGATAATTCAATTTGTCTTGGAACTTAATTTTATGTTTAAAGATGCTATTGGAAAGAGATGAGAAACAGCTTGTGCATCATCATACAGAGCAGTACCATAGCACAATATGCAGATCTACTCTTATGTGTCTTTCTTCCTGATTTTAATCTAGGATGTAGATATAGCACACACACAAACACATAATTTTATTGATCAGATTAGAACCAGAATACTGTAATTAGGCCATTGTAGATATTATCTGAAAGTCTTTATAAGAGAGAAGAATGGCAAGGAAACAGCACATAATAGGTGCACATGAATTAGGAGTTGGTATAAAACTGGCTAAAATGATGAAGCACAGTATAAAGCAGGTACTAATTATTCCTCTGAACTCATTTAAATGGTCTTCAGGCATCAGCCACAATTATTTCACTTGCAATTTGGACGTATGGAAGGGATAATAATAAGGGATAATATTTTTTAAAGTAGTTGCGAAAAATTCAGGAAGATCAGGCATTGTGCATTGAATAGCCGAAAGGTTATACAAAACTTAAGTATTTCTGCCACTCAGAGAATAAGAACCAGAGGCATTGAGCTACATGCCAGAAGCTACTGTTTGAATCTCAGTCCTGCCATCAACTCTAAATAAATAATAAATCTAGTTCAGTGCCTGTGTGACTGTCGGCAATATGCAGCATAGCCATTTTAATCTTTTGAAAAAGATGCCTAGGCCATAGAATGCAGAGAGAGCCACAAAGATGGTAAAGGGTCTGGAGTCTAAATCCTATGAAGAATGGCTAAGGGACTTAGGTATGTTTAGTCCAATGAAGAGAAGACTTAGAAGAGACATGATAGCAGTCTTCCAATACTTGAAGGGCTGCCACAAGGAAGATGGCATTGATTGATTGTCATAGCAACTGGGAGGAGGACAAGAAGCAATGGGTGGAAACTCCTCAGAGAGATCCAATTTGAACATAAGGAGGAATTTCCTGATGATGAAAATTATTACACAATGGAAAAACTTGCCTCTCAGAGCTGTGGGTGTTCCATCACTGAAGATACTCAAGAAAAGATTGGACCATCATTTTTCCAAGATGGTATAAGTCTATGGAGATTCTCAGTCATCCAGTTCATGGTTGTCCTTTTACAAAAACTACAGCACTCCCAGGAACTCCATGCTTTTTACAGAGAGGTTTCTTCTTTTCTTTGGCATATCCTCAACCTTTTTTTTATGTATACTGTGTAGTTAAGGACAAACATTAGGCAGATCTTTCCTGCAACCACCACTCATCCTGCCTTTTATTCTCTTGGCTCTCAAAAGAATTTGTAGCGGGATTTCATATAAATCTCCAGTTGAATCTAGAGATGAATATTTTAGAAATCCTGGGCCAGTGTGCAAAAAATAAGGGAAATTGATTTTGACACATTGAAATACCGTCATCCAGAATATTTATACTTTCCAATGGATTTTATTTCCTTATGGGTGTTTTGGGGTCTTTTTGTTTTTTCAACTTTTTTTTTAAAGGATTTTCTTTCCTGATATGCCTGATACTCCTCAGGCTCTCTTCTATTTAGACAGTAATTTTAGAGACTGTTTATATTTAGGATTATGGCTTTACTAATCTAACTTGGAAGTAAATCCACATGTAGAAATGAGACTTACTTCTCAGTAAATATGATTAGCACCCAGTTGGTAACTTGCACATTTCTTTATAACTTAGAAACCACAATATCTTAGCACTATGGTTTTCGGGATTAAAAACATAATGCAGGTTAAGAAAGTGCTTTCTCAATGTTCAAAGTAACATTGCTTGCTCATTTTAATGTATTGCTTTTGTGAGCTGGTAGAAGGAAATACTTTCTCCCAGCTGAATTGGGGAAATAAATCTTTTGACCATGACCTTTTAAAATGAAGCTTGTAAAAGAAACCTAAAGAGAACCTGACTTTCATTTTATTAATAAAATAAAATAAATCTCTTTCTCTATAAGAGAAGGCCCTAAATGGCTTTTGTCCTCAATACAAGTTAAGAGGATCTCCTTTTGATTCCTATGAATGATTTTGTGTACAGCTGGATCCAGATTTAGATGCAAGCAACAAGGTTGGCAAAAATGGACTCATACAATAATGTAGGCTTAAGTATTTATATATTTATTTAGCATATGGCACGTGTTAGCCAGGGATCACTGAGGTGGCTGGCTGCCTCTGTGAAAGGAATTTTTTCGGGCAGTGTTATCTTTACCTGCGGGATGCCTGAATGCCAGTAGGTATTCGGGGAAGGCCCCTTTCTTGTCCCTGCATGATTTATCCACTCACGGGAATCGAACCACCAAGCTGCCAACTCAGCGGTGCGCAAGCCCAGTGTCTTACCATGTGAGCCACCATGGCTCCATAAAAATGTAGGCTGATTCAGGAGAAAGGGGTCTTCCTCCAAATCAAAAAGAGGTCCTTTTGCATGAGAAGAGCACCATTCATGGACAAGGCCTCTCCTGAGTTTCCTCACAGACAATAGGCCAGGTTCCCTTGTTTTTTCTGTAGTCTTTAGAAGAGTGGAAAAGCTGCCAGAGGGAAAAGATGCTCAAGAAAACTTCTCCAATACATTCTTAATGCTGTGATCCATTAAATGTATATCCTGCCCTTCAGCTTGTATAACATTCAAAACTGCTTACAGTGATAAAAAATGCAAATGATAAAACATAGAAATTAATAACAGACCCTTAAAATGTAAGTAATAAATTTATCCACTTTCATTTATTTCTGGCATTAATATAAATAGATAATGAAACAACATTTATTCCTTATTTTGATAACCATATATACAGAGATATAAATACATGTATTTTCATTATTTATTCTAAAGTATTTATAACCCACTCCAATCTCAGATTATTCTAACTGGCATACAGAATCATCCTCAAGAACTTTTAAACTGGAAGATTCTACTGTTCCTCAATTTTTTTATGATCCAGATTTAAATTAACATCTGCAAAGAAAAAACTGAGATAACAATTTTGGGTCCTAGAATTTTCTCTCTCTTTTTTTTGGTAAATTCCATGTTATAGCAAGATCCACAGTACATAATGTGTTTTGGATTTTGTTATGTATGAGGCATGGGCTTAGAAACGGAGACGAGACTGCTTCACATGAACTTCAGCTCTTTATTTACAGCATGATAACAGAGACAAAAACCCCCGGATAGCGGCTGCCCTTTTATAGAGTGAACTGCTATCCGGATGACCAATGGTTGTTGTTATAGGGTTTGAACCTCGTCCAATGGGACTCGGCCCGCCAACAGCCAGTCAGATTGCTCGGAATTAACCAATCATAACTTGCCATTCTATGGGCCAATAGGAAGTGCAGGATTATGATCCTGCTATGCAAATGAATCTTTATTAATTACATTTCTTTAGTTCACAACAGATTTGGTTTAGGATGTTATGTTTTACCAGCCATTGTGATTTGTAAAATAAGGCTTGGATTTGTATGTTAGAAGAATATAGATCAAGGCCTGCGGGCCGGATCTGGCCCACAGGGTGCTTAGATCTGGCCCGCGGGGCCACCCTGGAAACAGCAAGGGACCAGCCCACATTGCCTCTGCCTCTGAAAACAGAGCTCAGGAGGGCCACATGCAGCCCTCCTGAGCTCCATTTTCGCTGGCAGAGGGTTGCAGGAGGCCGTTGCGGATGGAAATGAAGTGGAGCCCATTTTCACTGGCAGAGCACTCAGGCCACCAGAGGCACCCCAACATGAGTGACATTGAGCTGGCCATGCCCACCCTGACCACACCCACCCCTCCCCCCAAGGTCAAACACAACCCTGATGCGTCCCTCAATGAAATCAATTTTGACACCCCTGATATAGATGGTTCTAGTTTATTTAATAAACTGTGGTTAAATAAAGTTTGGCTTTGTTATCCAGAACTATGTTCTGTTATGGAATATTTTCTTATATGTAGCAGAATTATTCTTCAGTCTTTTTTTTTTTTTGTCTTGACCCCATAATCCCTTGCATGGGTTGAAGTTGAGGCAACTGAATGGAGCTGAGTGTTTACTGGCCAGATGCCCTTTCTGTTGTCAATGCAGCATTCACAGCTGATATTTACACACTTTGCCCAGAGAGAGAAATACCTGCCTCTATCTAGGATCGAACTGACAGACTCCTGATTGTGAGGCGAGAGCTCCACCTCTAGGCCACTGCACCACTCCATAATTGTGCTTCAGTGTTTTCTTTAATTTTGAATGTGAGTGGGTCCAGTTCTTGATGGTGCAACCCACAATACTTTACTATTTGGAGATACTGAGGGATACCATTCAACAGTAAAGGAGTCCAAGGGGTCTCCTCTGCATTACTTTAAAATGAATAAAACAGTTAGACTGTATGATTTGTGTGTGTGTGTGTGCATTGGAGATCCTAAATCAAAATGATAGCTTTATATAGCATTTTAAGGGTGGACAGGGGCCTGAAAATATTTTGGGACAGATTTCAGCAATTGTGGACATGGCTCCATAAGCATTTTGTACTTTAAAACTCATCAAAACTTCCAAAAATGCCCCCCCCCCCAAAAAAGGTCACACATTGGTTTCATCTACCCTGGGTTGATTCTGGGGTCATTTCAACATACTGTATCCGGAGAACACCAGGTTGAGAAAAGCTATCATAAGGAAATGATGTCATAACAGATTTACTATCAACATTAGGGGAATAACTGGGTAGGCCCCATAAAGAGTTATTAAGCTGAAAGTGCAATCATCCTACTCCACCTATTAATATTTCCTGACTTAGTCCCATAGAGAAAATAATGGAAAATATATATAATTTATATTCTTGTCTGCAGTTTGTTTTGTGCCTCTTAACCTCTATTTTATTATCTCTTTCCTGTAAAGGTTTGGCCAATTTTTGCCTTTGCTGAGATATCAAGTGCTTGCTGTACATTAAATGGTGCTGTAGAGGAATACTGTCTGAACTCATTCTGATACCTTCAAGTGAATAGATTGAAGGATGCAACCTTGATCACTGGAAAAAGGAAGACAACTCTCAGATTAACATCATTCTGGGATTGAGCTCCAAATGCCATTATTCACTTCTTCCAGAGCATCTCATCTTTTCCAAGAGATATCACAGAGGAGTTGATGATTTCTTATTATGCAGAACAAAATTTCTAAGCTATTCACATGGAACATTCCAAAACTAGCACAGCTCCCATGCATGTGAGTCTCTTTGGAAGGTTTAAT
Source organism: Notechis scutatus (assembly GCF_049901735.1). NCBI lineage: Eukaryota > Metazoa > Chordata > Lepidosauria > Squamata > Elapidae > Notechis > Notechis scutatus. The sequence continues at coordinate 103,478,499 of NC_142009.1, forward strand.
TATCCCAAAGCATATGCCTCCATTTTTAAGATCTGGATTCTTTTCAACTCATAGATGCCACCACACCCTTCAGGGGACATAGTTGGTTAGACCAGTCCGCCCTAAGCAACTGATAGACCTTGGATTACTGTTGATGAAGATGAAAAGTGAATCCAGTTGAACATGAGTTTAAAAAGATCTATATTAGCATTGTGGTAATAAGGATGGCAAAATATTCTTATTTCTCCTCCCTTATTTCATACATCAGTAGCCCTGTTTAGGGTGATCTGTTTCCTGCTGGGGAGTGACAGGTAGGAGGACCACCTGCACGGCCACTGTGAGGAATATTCTTGTTATTTAAAAGATAAGGTCACTCTGATTAAGTCCGGGTTTGACTCTGACCAGAAATGATCCAGTTGTGCCCTTTCCTATACCAAGAGATGCTTCAGATGGTTACTCACCTCACAATTGGCTCATTACAACATAATCCGCATGGGCTCCAGAATCCACAAAACTTTGGCAGCCAATATATTTAGATAAATACATGGAGTAACACTGGAAACCACCTGAAAGTTGTAGCTCCTCTAGAATGCAGTGGTACAGACAGTGATGGGAGTATAATGTTATTCCCCAACTCTCCTGATTGACAGTTCACTTCCAGTGCAATACAATGTACTGATTATTACCTTTAAAGTCCCTTCATGACATATTAAGACTTGACTGTTCAAAGGTTCACTAGTTTTCTCTGTCCATCCAGTCCAATTCATCAGGATGCCTGTGCTTTGGGTTCCATCAATTAAAGACTGCCATCTTAATGGATCCACAAAGGATGACACATAGATCTCCCTCAGAGGTTTGTGTTGTTCTCACACCCTTATGTCATTCAGGAAATTGTTGAAGACCTGGTTGTTCTCCCAGATTTTGGGATAGGGTATTTGTGGAGACTCCTTTTTGTTTTGCTTCATTTTGTTTTTCTTTGATGAATTTATTTTGGTTTTTAACTTGGCTCTTCTGGTCTATTGTATTTTATTTTAATAAGATGGCTTTTAACTCTAAGAGTCATTTAGGAGCTGGGCAGCCTATAAAATAAATAAGCAGATAACTTGGGCATCTTGTCTTCTATTAGACAAAGGTGCAGTCCCAGTTACTGGCATGAGATTAACCCATTGTGACCAAGGTTTTGAAATTATGTGAGATCTCAATATAACCACTATTGCTTCTGTGGGTGGGAAATTTCATATTGCTCTCTCCAAAACTAACAAGCCACAAAGAAATTCCCATCAGCAATTTAGAACATACTGTTTCAGTTGGTCTTTTACTAATTAACTCCTGTCAATTTCACCCCTGCTGGCTTCACCTACTGTCGCTATCTTAAATGTAAGATTTCCAAAGAAGGAAAGAAATCTACAAGCAGATAAGCCTCAGATGGTTTACCAGCAGAAGGTATGCTAGATCAAAATTCTGCTTTATAGGAAATATTCTCAATCACTTGCTTCTGTATAATTATTAGAAGATAAAAAGTCATAATCATTTTTCATGAATGGAAAAACAAATATAAGTTTGGAATAAAACTAAGACATTCACTGTGAAAAAAATCCCTTCAACTATTATAAGTGAAAATATTCAACATCAATTTATATTTGCTAATTATGCATTTATAATTAGATTTTCTTCATATGGAAGTTCAAAGTGATGTACAGAGTATCTTTCTTCCAATTCTATTCCCGTAACAATCATCATTGGGCTGAGAAATTGTGAACAAAGAAATTGTGATTGTAGTATAAAAGAAAATTTTGCCACCCCCCAAAAAATCAGTGCAAAAATATAATGGACTAAGATAAGACCCCACTTGATTTTTTTTTTGAAAAATTTATTTGGGTTTTCACAAAAACAAAATACAAATAAAACATCTTTTTTGAAAATAGCATGGTCCCAGGCTATCACTTCTTCATACAGACACAAAACTCAATTTCATGCTCGTTTTTATATAGTTTTTCCCCTCTTCTAATTTTCTCAACTTTGTTTTGATTATCTCAATTCAAATCATTATATTTATACTTTTGTCTGTCCTGTTACAATTTCACATTATCTTTTCTTATTAAACAAATTTTTCCCTGTAGTTACCAATTAGAGTATGACACCTTTATATCCTTTAATTTTATCCATTCAAGCTCTTATTTAAGCTTCAGTGTATAGCTTTAAGATTATAGCATTCAATATAATACATAACTTCCAATCGAATTCTGCTTGGTACATTCTTAAAATAGACACTATATTCTTAAAAAGAAAAAATTTATATGTGTGTGTGTGTGTGTGTGTGTGTAAATAAAACACATTCCATTCCAATTCAATTCTATCATTAATATGCATTAAAATCTTAACATCTTTAACATTTCTTTTCAATTGAATATCATACTTCCTTGGGAACACTTATAAACTTTCCATAGTTAATTTTTTTCCCATATTTCTCACTTATATTTTTATAAATCATTACTAATAATTAAAAATGTTCCCTTTTAATTCTCTCAATCATTTTAATTCATTTATTTATTACCAAACATTCAACTACATTACAGTAAATATTTTATCCATCATTTTAATCATATTTTCTAAAATTATTTCTGTTTATAATATAACAATGCTATCTTTTGTACCTTTGCAGAATCCCTTTTACAATTAAATTTTCATCCATTATCTCTAAACAAGCTTATGGTTACAATCCTTATATCTTTTCCTTGTTTCTCCATTTCTTGTTTCTGTCTTTTACAACTTCTTTTCTTTGCCTTCTTCCCCCTCTTCTTCTCCCTCCCCTTTTTACCCCCTCGTCTCTCTACTTCTAACTCTCTCATCTGTAATCCCCTCTTCTGTTGCTTTCTAATATTATACTTATCTTTCAAATTCTTCTTCTTCTTTTTGGTTGTTTTTCTAGTCTTAAACCTTTCACTCTTTTCCCCCTTTTCTCCCCCCCTTAAAATTATTTGATCATTAAAGATGGCTTCTTCTTTGTCCCAATCTTCTTATTCTGCAAGCGTTTCTTGTTGCTTCTCATAGTTCCAGATCTCCATTTCTAAGAATTGAAACACGAAGCCAAAAGAACTTCTCCCTTCTTGTGCGTCTTCTTTCCATTTTTTAAGTTCCGTTTTCAGTTCTTCTAAGAGTGATACCATTTTAAAAACTTTTAAACAACCACCCAGTTAATTTTAGTCATCTAGATGCAAAAACCAAAAATCACCAAGTAATCCAAATAATCCAAGGCTGTTTCTACTTGCTTCTTTTTTCCACTTTCTCTTCCTGGGGTTCTATTATTTTGTTACCAAGTTTCCATTAAAATGTATCTTTGAGGAATCTTGTTAAAATTTCACTGTAAGTTCCTTTTAATTACAGTTCCATTCCTTAATTCCAGGCAGTCTCCTCCATTTTTCCAGATTCTGCCCTTCTATTCTTTTTTTTTCTCCTTTCCAGCTTTTAAAAACTTTTAAATGTCCAGAAATCTTTATTTATCCCTTTGACTTTTATTTTCAGCTTAGATGCCTTTTTATGTCAAAGTGGATTTTTTTTTCAGTTTCTTGCTTAAGTCTCTTAGCTGTCAGCATGAGGAAGGGAAGAAAAAAAACCTAATCCTTTCCCTTCTCTCTCGCCTTCGCAGCTTCAAAATCTTCTTTGGGAACAATGTTGTTAAGTTTAAATTCCAGGGTACCTTATTTGTTGCTTTTGCTGTTTGACCCGGTCAACCAAAACTTTCTCTTCTTATCTTCCTCCTGCACATTCTTTTCCGGTCGAGTTCTTCTTTGTGGTGGCCATTTCTGACCACTGCTACAACCGCCTTCGGGAAAGGAAGTAATGGCCAGCTGGGGAGGAGAGATGCGGCTCTCCTCAACCCTGCAGGCAGTCTCCCCCCTCTTTACCACCTCTAGGTGGTGGCTTAGCCCCGAAACCAGCCGGCTCGGGGTGCTCCAGCGGCAAGCACGGATCGAAGCCTTGGAGAGATGAGGTTTCAGTCTGTTGCCGAAGAAACTCAAACCAGAAGTCAGACCCCACTTGATTTTGGGGTGGGGGGTTTCTCTTATACTACAATTTAATATTACTGTTTATTGTTTTAATGTCTTAAGGTTTCCTATTAGTGTTTTATTGATTGTATGCTGCCTAGAATTGCCTCTAAGCAAGATGGGCAGTACCTTAGTTTAATGAATAAAATGAATCACAGTTCATCCAGAGGTAGAAACTGGATAAATTGAAGTAAGAATGTAACTATCATATCTGGATTGCAAAAATCCTGACAGAAAGAATATTTCCTGCTATCTAATCCCAGATGTTTAGAGTCAAGATATTATACTGTAGTCTCCAGGCAAGTATTCAAAGATTTTTTTCTCTTTTTCAAATTTTACCAAATAACTTGCTGCAACCCAAGATATGGATTATTGCATTCGACAGCTATTTCCAGCCCTATTAACATTGCCAGGCAGAAATTCTGCAGGACCTCAGAAGGGTATTTAGAATTTTTTGTTACCCAGGTAGAATGAAAGCTGAAGCTGAGAATTTGTAGATGCAAAATATGTAACCCACCAATGTGTCACAAATTTCCCCTCCCCCATTTAAATAGTCTTCTTCATCTAACCAGTTCCTTTTTTTCTCTTTCTTGTTCCCATACCTCTCTCCCCACACCCTCTCTCTCTCTCCCTCTCTCTCTCTCTATGTATGTGTGTGAGAGAAAGACAGAGAGGGAGAGGGAGAGAGAGAGAGAGTAGAGGTAGGCAGTCCTCAGTTAACAAGAGCAATTGGGACTGGAATCACTGTCACTAGGTGACATAATAAAGTGTGATGTCACATAACTGCACTGCCTAGTACCCAGTTAAGTCATTAAATAACTTAACTGGGTAATTAAGCAAGGACATCCCTTGATCATTATGGTGACCTCTTGCGAACTTCCCTATTGATTTTGCTTGTTGGACTTTAGCAAAGAAGATTACATATAGTGATTATGTGATTGTGGGGACACTGCAACAGTTGGAACTGGCCATAACCACCACATATTCGGTTTTATCAAAATTTTGAAAGCTGCTGAATGAATAATCATTAAGCCAGGATTACCTGTATGGGTTGTATGTATGTAATGGATGGAAAACTGTAGTTGTCCTGTTGTTAGACTCTATCTTTCATTATCCATGTTTGTTGGTCATGTTGGCTGCAACTGATGAGAACTGAAGTCCAATCACATATAGAGGGTCATAATTTTCTATTTCATGATATGTTTAGATTTGTGGTGTAATCTGAAGCAATTGGAGCTTAATAATTGTTTCTGTAATTTACCTACTCTGTAAATGGAGCAATTAAAAGAGTTTGGCTTTTGGAGATTAATTGGAATATTAGCCGTCTTAAGCAATTTTAGGATAAATTCCTTCCTCTTGCATGGCAAATGCTACAAGATGTATTTTAGTAATCCTATTAACAAGAAGGCTGCAGACTAAATATTTCAGTTGCAAGAATTCCATATATATGTTGAAAGGACCTCTGAGGAAATGGCTGTTTGAAATGTTACAGACTAGTTAAACAAAAAAAAAAAAACAATAGTATTCTATTTTAATTAGCAGCAGCAGGAAACTCTTTGTATGTTTAGGAATATTTTGCCTAAAATGGTATTTTTCAGATGAGTTGGCATATTCAAATCAAGTTAAACAAGTGAATATGACTGATGGATCAAGACCAAAGGGTATAAGGGAAAGGCTAAGATAATTATTTTAATAAGCAGTAGTTCCAAGAAAATACTTCACAAGATCAAATGCTGCATCATTTTTGGTTAGCTTTTCTAAAAAGAGATTTGAGAATCAGCCTAGATAGTAATTAAACTAAATCTGCACTAATTATACAAGTAATGTTATTTGTGTTTGATATACTGATGACTCAGACTCCAACTCCTGAGCACCCAAAATAATACATCTAAAACAGCAGTAAAACACAATAAAAATTAATACACCAAAATGTTCAGCTAAAATGGATAAAAGTCCTTAATGAGAATTAAAAAAGAAAAAGAAAGAAACAGAAAATGAACAGCAGCTGGATTCCTACTGTAAAGCAATTAAAATCAACCCATTCCTGGATAGAATGTTTCAGTTTTCACTAAACATTAGTTCAGTGAAAATTAGTTTCAACCATTCTTTGTTTTTTCTGTCTTAGTACATAGGTATTTTATTCATTCAAGGTTCAGTGCACTGTGAACCCAGAAAATAGATTAATTTACAAGACAATTTTCCATCCCCAGCTTGAATCAATAATCAATTTCTCACATTCAATTCCTTTTGAATAAGCTGCAGGAAGTTTTGAAAGCTTATGTCTAAGCTTGTAGTATATGAAGTATTGGAATGTCCAATTTGGGCCACAGATGCTATATAAAAAATTTGGTTTTTTTGTCTCTGTGTGTGTGTGTGTCCCTTTAATCATAAATGTAACTTACTGAGCGAAAAGCCCTTAAGCTTGACTTGGCTAAATTAGCATCTTCATTTGAAGCAGGAATTAAGTCAAACACCCACTTTGCATATTGTAGTGCATAGAACTCATTCTTTTCCTCTTTTGGTTGTCACTGAATATATGGCCATTGTTTTGCCCTTGGGACACAAAAGTTCTGTCTAGCCTGGGAAGTGGGAACAATAGTTTTAGCACTAATTTTTGTTCAACTTTGTTCCTTACACTTAGCAATGAGATGTGATGTTAAACAATCTACAACAGGAGCATCAAGATATTTTCAGACTCTGTTTATCTCTTCAGCATCGGGGTGGGATTCAAATTTTTTAACAATCAGTTCTGTGGGCATGGCTTAGTTGGTGGGCATGGCTTGGTGGTCATGTGACTGGCTTGGCGTGGCCAACTCAACATCACTGATCACATCAAGGCATGCATCTCCTCGCCTAGCCTCTCATGACTGTGGAGATGCTGCAACATTCGTAAGTGTGAAAAATGGTCCTAAGTCACTTTTTTCAGTGCCATTGTAACTTTGAATGGTCACTCCACACAAGCAAAGTACCAGCAAAGGAGGGGAAAAAACCCCAGAGATGTTCCTGAGGCAGGAAGTCTAGTCCTGCCAAGAATGTAATAAGGGTTAACAGAGAGGCAGTTTCTGTAAGCAACACCAGAATGTTTCCTTCCTTCCTTCCTTCCTTACATGATTAGGCCAGTAATTTCTTCTAACAACCAGTTCTCCGAACTGCTTAGAATGTTAACAACCGGTTCTAACGAATAGGTGTGAACCTGTAGAATCCCACCCCTATTCAGCATGTATATGCTGATGGTTATTTGGCAGCAGATAGCCAGTAATATGCAGTGATGGGCAGAAACCCCTTTGGCACATTCACATGTATATGTAACCAGCTTTCATGCTATCTTCCCCTCCTCAAAGAATAAGGGAATATAGAAATAGGAAAGCAAAAGCTTTGAAGAACTTTGAAAATAAACATCTCAGAAACATCATTTTGTATTAGGACCTGTATGGCTGGTTAATACCCAGGATTTTTCAGGTCAAATAAATGAATTTAAGAGGGAACAAAAATGCCACTAATTTTCAGCAATTTGTTGCTGAATTTTCAGTGGGATCCTACTGGAGTTCAGGTGTTAGAAAAAGGAGGACTGGGAACCACATGTAGCTTTCAGACCACTGATTCTTTGGCCTTTTCAAAATTGTTTACTTATATTGTGAACTACTTGTCAAAAGAAACTTGTTATAAAAAGAACAGATAGCTTTCATCATGGCAAAATAAAGCATATATATACCCTGAAATATACAAATACCCATGAAAAGCATACAAATACCATGAAAACCTCAGAATATATATATATATATATATATATATATATATATATATATATATATATATATATATATATATATATATATATATATATATATATATATATATTTGTTTTCTGAGGTTCTCGCGGGTATTTGTATGTGGATCTTTGGTTATTCGGGTTCTCTCCGCGTAAGATTCAAAGTATCTAGGCAACGTTTCGGCGAGGTCCCACTCGCCATCTTCAGGCTGGTGCTTTCGGCTTAGTGCCAGTGCAAGCAGTGTGTGACCGGAGCTGCCATCTCTCTATATACAAGTGGTGGGGATGGTGTGCTGGGCTGGTTGGCTGTGCTGCAGCCTCTTGATTGGTTGATGGAGTTGATGTTGGTATAATGGGCTGTGTAATGGCCTTTTGTTGTGGAGATATCCTGGATCTTGTGCTGTCATCTCCTGGGTCGTTAGCCTCTTGTGTTTTAACGGCTTGGGTAATGGGTTGTGTGATGGGCTTGTGAGTTCTTTTGTTGTGGTATCCTGGGTCTTGCGTTGTAATCTCCTGGGTCGTTTGTGTTTTGATCTCTTTTCCATTAGCCTCCTGTGTAGTAACAGCTTGGGTAATGGGTTGTGTGATGACCTTGTGAGATTTATTGCTGTGGTATCCTTGGTCTTGTGCTGTGATATCCTGGGTCATTTGCTGTGTTGTGACTTCTTGAGTTCTTGAGGTGTAATTTCTTGAGTTTTCTGATGTGATGTCCTGAGCAGGTGGCTGTGATGTAGCATTTTGGGTTTTTAATATGGCTTTGAGTTTGGGGTCTGGGTCTGTGTTCGTTTGGCTTCGAGTTCGTGGTCGTGCCACATCTTCATGGTGGGGGTCAATTCGCTTCATGTATGGTTCAGAGGAGTTTGAAGTGGGTAGTGATGCAGCTGCAGTGCGGCTTCTGGTCTGTGGTCGTGTCTCATCTTCTGTGTGGGTGTGAGTCTGATTTTTACGTGGAAGTGTGGTGGTGGCATCTTGTGTGGCCCTCATGGGTGTGGGTCTGGTGTCATTTATCATGTTGGGTACTCGTCTGTTCATGAGGCGGGTTTCCAAATGGCTGGTAAGCGGGAGGTGTCATCTCTTTTATTCATGCTGTGTGGGCGTTTTTCTATCTCTATGGCTTCTCTGATTATTCTGCTGCTGTGGTGTTCAGTTTTGGCGATAGTTCTGGTATTTTTAAGGTCAATCTCATGTCCTGTGGCTTTGAGGTGTTGGACCAGGGAAGAGGTTGGTTCTTCTTTTTTGATTGAGTTCTTATGTTCTTCAACGTGTGCACTTATTCTTCTGTTAGTTTGTCCAATGTATGTGGTGAGGCAGGCAGTGCAGGGGATTTCATATACTCCTTGGTTTTCTAACTCGATTTTGTCTTTAGGGTTTCTTAGGATGGTGGATATTTTTCTGTTTGTGCAGAATGCTGTTTTAATGTTGTGTTTTTGGAGGATCTTGCTGATTTTGTCTGTAGTGCCTTTTATATATGGGAGGAGGGCTTTGCCGTTCTCTTGTTCTCTGTCTTGGATTTTGGTTGGGGTTTCTTTTTGGATTAGGTGGGTGATCTTCTTTCTTTGAAATCCATTGGCTGTTAGTACGTTGGTGAGAGTGTTTAGTTCGGTTTTTAGGTGTTGTTCATCAGCTAAGCATTTTGTTCTGGAGATGAGTGTCTCAGCTACGGAATTGATCTGTGCTGGGTGGTGGTGTGAGAGTGCGTGTAGATAGCGGTTTGTATGTGTTTTCTTTTGGTAGATGGAAAGAAACAAAACTTACAACCCAGCGACCTACTAGTTAGCTTCGATGTCATATCCCTCTTCACCCAAGTGCCAATAAAAGAAGCCTTGACAGCCATCCAAAACAAATACAACCCCCCCAAGCACATCCTAGATCTGACCAACCACTGTCTATCCAATACATACTTCACCTACAATGGACAAAAATACAAACAAATAGAAGGAGCACCCATGGGATCACCCCTCTCACCTGTCATCGCAAACCTCTACATGGAACACTTTGAAACACAAGCTCTAGAAAAATATGATCACAAACCCAAACTCTGGCTCAGATACGTAGATGACACCTTCATAATCTGGCCACACGGGAAAGAAAAACTGAACAACTTCCTCACACACCTCAACAGCCTACACCCCAAAATACAATTCACCATGGAAACAGAAGCTAACAATCAACTTCCCTTCCTAGATGTCTTGGTATACAAAAAACCCAATGGCTCCCTAGGACACACCATCTACCAAAAGAAAACACATACAAACCGCTATCTACACGCACTCTCACACCACCACCCAGCACAGATCAATTCCGTAGCTGAGACACTCATCTCCAGAACAAAATGCTTAGCTGATGAACAACACCTAAAAACCGAACTAAACACTCTCACCAACGTACTAACAGCCAATGGATTTCAAAGAAAGAAGATCACCCACCTAATCCAAAAAGAAACCCCAACCAAAATCCAAGACAGAGAACAAGAGAACGGCAAAGCCCTCCTCCCATATATAAAAGGCACTACAGACAAAATCAGCAAGATCCTCCAAAAACACAACATTAAAACAGCATTCTGCACAAACAGAAAAATATCCACCATCCTAAGAAACCCTAAAGACAAAATCGAGTTAGAAAACCAAGGAGTATATGAAATCCCTGCACTGCCTGCCTCACCACATACATTGGACAAACTAACAGAAGAATAAGTGCACGCGTTGAAGAACATAAGAACTCAATCAAAAAGAAGAACCAACCTCTTCCCTGGTCCAACACCTCAAAGCCACAGGACATGAGATTGACCTTAAAAATACCAGAACTATCGCCAAAACTGAACACCACAGCAGCAGAATAATCAGAGAAGCCATAGAGATAGAAAAACGCCCACACAGCATGAATAAAAGAGATGACACCTCCCGCTTACCAGCCATTTGGAAACCCGCCCTCATGAACAGACGAGTACCCAACATGATAAATGACACCAGACCCACACCCATGAGGGCCACACAAGATGCCACCACCACACTTCCACGTAAAAATCAGACTCACACCCACACAGAAGATGAGACACGACCACAGACCAGAAGCCGCACTGCAGCTGCATCACTACCCACTTCAAACTCCTCTGAACCATACATGAAGCGAATTGACCCCACCATGAAGATGTGGCACGACCACGAACTCGAAGCCAAACGAACACAGACCCAGACCCCAAACTCAAAGCCATATTAAAAACCCAAAATGCTACATCACAGCCACCTGCTCAGGACATCACATCAGAAAACTCAAGAAATTACACCTCAAGAACTCAAGAAGTCACAACACAGCAAATGACCCAGGATATCACAGCACAAGACCAAGGATACCACAGCAATAAATCTCACAAGGTCATCACACAACCCATTACCCAAGCTGTTACTACACAGGAGGCTAATGGAAAAGAGATCAAAACACAAACGACCCAGGAGATTACAACGCAAGACCCAGGATACCACAACAAAAGAACTCACAAGCCCATCACACAACCCATTACCCAAGCCGTTAAAACACAAGAGGCTAACGACCCAGGAGATGACAGCACCAAGATCCAGGATATCTCCACAACAAAGGCCATTACACAGCCCATTATACCAACATCAACTCCATCAACCAATCAAGAGGCTGCAGCACAGCCAACCAGCCCAGCACACCATCCCCCACCACTTGTATATAGAGAGAGATGGCAGCTCCGGTCACACACTGCTTGCACTGGCACTAAGCCGAAAGCACCAGCCTGAAGATGGCGAGTGGGACCTCGCCAAAGCGTTGCCTAGATACTTTGAATCTTACGCGGGAGAGAACCCGAATAACCAAAGATCACATATATATATATATATATATATATATATATATATATATATATATATATATATATATATAATAGATATATATATATATATATAATAGATATATATACATATATATACATAATATATATATATATACATAATAGAGACCCAGAAGATGAACAGACCTATGGAACAGCTGTCCTGCCCTACATAAGAGGTACTACAGACAAAATTAGTAAGGTACTACACAGACATCACATCAGGACTGCCTTCAAAACAGACAGAAAAATAGCAGCCATCCTTAGCAACCCCAAAGATAAAATTGACCTGGAAAACCAAGGCGTATACGAAGTCCCCTGTGCATCATGCCCGGCCACATACATTGGACAGACCAATAGAAGAATAAGTACCCGCCTGGATGAACACAAAAATGCAGTCAAAAAGCTGGAACACACTTCCTCACTAGTCCAACACATGGAAGCTACAGGTCATAGCATCAACTTCAATGGCACCAAAACCCTGGCCACTATGGAAAACCCTAGCCACAGAGTCATCAGAGAAGCCATAGAGATTGAAAAAAGACCAGAAAGCATGAACAGAAGAGATGATTCCACCAGGCTGTCAATCATTTGGAAGCCTGCACTCACAAACAAAAATCTCCACACCACAAGCCAGGCAAACACCTGGGCACAAACAGATCCCCCTGATACCTCCAGCTCAAACACACCCCAACCAGGCACCCAGATGAAACCCAGCTTCCTAACTAATGATAGCCGTCCATTTACCCGAAGCCAAGCTGCACTAAAGACCTCCATTAAAGTAACACAATGCTGCCAGCCAATCAAGATACAAAAAGAGCCAAAAAACAGACAGAAGATATTAGAGACACCAATCAAGCAGAACACAGCAAACTCCGAGACCAATAAACACAGACCAAGACTCCCAACCAATCAGGATGAAGAAAAAACCATTCTGGCACAGCAATAGGCTGCCCCAAATTTAAATCTGAAACCACTGTAAAAGTCTGACCCACAGACGGACACAATACAGAAGCCTGATGATGGCAGATGAGATTCTGCTGAAACGTTGCTACAACTTTAAAAGAACTACAATGACGTGGGAAAATACCCGAGCCAAGCCGAACACCATACATGTAAGTACCCGCGAAAACTTAAGAAAACATATATATATATATATATATATTCTGAGGTTTTCGCGGGTATTTGTATGTGGATCTTTGGTTATTCGGGTTTTCTCCCGCGTAAAATTGGAAGTATTTTGGCGACGTTTCGATGAAATCTCATTCGTCATCTTCAGGCTTGTGTCTTTGGCTTTGTGCTTCTTGGAGTAATTCTTGGAGTTAAAAAAAAGAGTTAAAAAAAATAAGGCCCCCAACCAATGAGAACACACCCCCACCCAATCAGAACACAGCCAAGCCCCCAACCAATCAAGTCACACCCCCACTGGCAGTTAAAAGGAAGAAGCACCTGCAAGCTCACATTACTCCGAGAAGCACAAAGCCTAACACACAAGCCTGAAGATGACGAATGAGATTTCGTTGAAACGTCACCAAGACACTTCCAATTTTACGCGGGAGAAAACCCGAATAACCAAAGATCCATATGTGTGTGTGTGTGTGTGTGTGTGTGTGTGTGTGTGTGTGTGTGTTCGGGTCTTTTCCCATGTAAGATTAAGAGTATCTTGGCAATGTTTCGGCAAGGTCCCACTCGCCATCCTCAGGCTGGTGCTTTCGGCTTCGTGCCAGTGCAAGCAGTGTGTGATCGGAGCTGCCGTCTCTCTATAAATACTGGTGGTTCGAACCAAATTAATATCCAACACTGAACACTCCAGCAAGAGAATAATCAGGGAAGCCATCAAGATAGAGAAACACCCTCATAACATGAATAGACGGGACGATACCTCCCACCTACCAGACATCTGGAAGCTAGCCCTCACCAACAAACGAGTCCCAGCCACGAAAACCAACACCAGACCCAAAACAACACGGGACACCACCGCCAATCCCTCTCATCAGACCCAGGCCCAAGCCCATCCTATAAACAAAGGACAACCACCATCCAGAAAACAGACCATGGCTGCCTCGCCAGCTGTTGTGCCCCCTGACTCCAAAACCAAACAAGCTGATACATGCCAAGAACACAGACCCAGACCCCAAACTCAAAGCCAGACTAAAACCCAGAATGCTACATCACAGCCACCCGCTCAGGATATCACATCAGAAAACTCAGGAAATTATACCACAAGAACTCAAGAAGTTGCAACACAGCAAATGACCCAGGTTATCACAGCACAAGACCAAGGATACCACAGCAATAAGTCTCACAAGTCATCACACAACCCATTACCCAAGCCGTTACTACACAGGAGGCTAATGTAAAAGAGATCAAAACACAAACGACCCAGGAGATTACAATGCAGGACCCGGGATACCACAACAAAAGAACTTGCAAGCCCATCACACAACCCATTACCCAAGCTGTTAAAACAGGAGAGGCTAATGGAAAAAAGATCGCTACAAAACAAACGACCCAGGAGATTACAGCACAAGATCCAGGATAAAGCACAATTATAATGATGTGGGAAAATACCCGAACAGAGCTGAATACCATACATGTAAGTACCCACGAAAACTTAAGATATATATATATATATTCTTCCTTTTGGGAGATGCCGTCCTTCAATAGAGATAAATAGCCAGTTGATTATATCTCATGGCTGAAGAGATAAGCGGGTCATCCTTCACCCACTTGTAAAACTGCAGAGATTCATTACATGGTAAAATGACACAACTGCAAAGTTGCTATGTACCAATGAAGAATATATACATATGTTTCTGTGAGCTGTAGCATATGGAGAAAGAAATGTGTGAACCCTTTCCTTGCTAGCTGCAATTCCCCCTGAAAATTGTTTAGCCATCAAGCAGTTAACCAGACAAACAAAAAAGTAAACAAACATTAAATTGCTTCCAGCATTCCATTAATCTGGAAACAAAAATAGAAACTATGTTTGGGGGAGATGCCATAAGCCCATGCTTAACAATGCCCTTGGATTAAGTGATTGAATTAATTATGAAGCTGTTTTAGGATTTATGATTGAATCACATTTATGAAGTTACCCAACTGACAATAACTCTGGACAGTGAACCTATCTTCATTCCATTGTTGTTCTGATCATTTCTAATTAGATCTTTAATGAAAGTGAACTGCACCTATAATTAGACCTCTCATGAAAGTGAGCTAATGAAAGTAGCAAAATAGAGTAGAGTAGAGTAGAGTAGAGTAGAATAGAATAGAATAGAATAGAATAGAATAGAATAGAATAGAATAGAATAGAATAGAATAGAATAGAATAGAATAGAATAGAATAGAATAGAATAGAATAGAATAGAATAGAATAGAATAGAATTCTTTATTGGCCAAGTGTGATTGGACACACAAGGAATTTGTCTTGGTGCAAATGCTCTCTGTGCACATAAAAGAAAAGAAAATAGTTATGAATGTCCATTTTTTCAGTGAGATTTATCAGAAGCCTATAGTGATTGAATAATAATTTCAGTGTAGTTATTCCCGGGTAAGTACTATAGGAGTGCAGTGGAAACATGTCAGGTTTTTTTTTCTTAATTGTGAGAAATATTTGTGTTCCTCAGTGCTCCACGCTTCCTCTTGAAATCCCCCTCTGCTTGAATTTTTTCCCCCTCCTGGGCAATAATTCGTCTCCAACACCTTCATGACATACTTGTGCTCCCTCCAAGACTGTAGTGGAAGATGAAAAGAGAAAAAACCTAGCAGAAAAGCTTGCCAAAACCCTTGCAGCCTGTCCAAATTGCTTCTAATGTATCGTTCAGAGAACTGACATTTTGCTTGTTTGATAGCACCACATACTTTCACATGAGAAACTATAGGGTGGTAGGCTTCCGTTACAGTATTTCCCCTTTGCTGAAAATGGACTGTGAACTGTCCATGGCCACCGAAAGGGGTTGAGAAACAGCATTCTCCTCTGGCCTGGGAGGAGTGGGAGAGGAAGTTATGGTCTGTGTCTGCAAGGAACAGAAAGGAGACAGGCTGTGTCTTGTTTCTCTTATCTGGGGGAGGAGGGCGGGGAGTCTCTTTGAGTCAAGATGATATTAATTAGCCCCATTGCTTTTGACAGTTCCATATGTCTTTTTTTTTTTTCAAACAGGGCACCCTGTATTTGTATACAGAGATAATGCTATTCTTGGGCATGTGCATTTGGGAGTAATGGCAAGCAATAGGTAGCATTGACCTGAGAAGAGAAGGAAGAGCACAAAGATTGGCATGTATACAAGCTATCTTTTCTAAAACTAAAAAGAATATTTTCTTCACTGTCAATTGACTGTGTCAATTTCCAACATTGTCGATATATGAGAGCTCTATAACTAGGATTGTGGATAGACAGATAATTTCCCTGATAATGATTTTAATGGTAATACTCCATCCTAATGAGTCACACCTGATAAGCTACTTCAGGTCCACCTCTACATTTTAGCTAATATACAGTACTGTAATACATAAAGGGTTAAGATGGGACATTTCTGATTAACATTTCATAAACCTGTTGCCTCTAAATAAACAAGTATCCTGAATAAGGAATCCATAAGGATAGGTTTCCTGCATCCCAGTTTTACAGCAATATTTTTGATGTGAATATACTTCAGGTTCACTGTCAAAATTGCTAGGCATATTTTGTCAAAGCATAACAAAGAAACTTATTAATGCATATTATATGAAATGAGAAAAGGTGTTAGTGCAGGCAGAATGACAAAAAAAAAAAAAAACCATTGCCTTCAGTTTGTGACAGATTTGCTGCAGAATGACAGAACATAGTCACTGATATCTGATCCCTGGTTTGCTGGATTCATACAGATAATGGTGACAATAATGGTGAGAGACCAGGTGGCTAAATCCTGGGGGGTGGTTTAAATCAGGGTCTCCAACCTTGGCAACTTTAAGCCTGGAGGACTTCAACTCCCAGAAGCTTTGCTGGCTGGGGAATTCTGGGAGTTGAAGTCCTCCAGGCTTAAAGTTGCCAAGGTTGGAGACCCCTGATTTAAAGAATTGGGCATATTTAGCATAAGGAAGAGAAGTTTAAGGGAAGGCATAGTAGTAGTAGTGTTCTAAAGGGGTATTAAAAAACAGTGTTTTATTTTCCACAGCACCAGAGGATAATGTAACAAAACCTTATATACAAGTTTCTAGAAGAGTTTCTCAACCTTAGTAACTTTAAGAAGTGTGGACTTCAACTCCCAGAATGCTAGCTAGGAAATTCTGGAAGTCCACATATTTTAACTTGCCAAGGTTGAGAAACCTGATTAGAGGTCCTTTCACATTCGCTTCCTGTCATAGGTTGCATGTCATCATCTGCAAGCAACCTCCCTCCTACACTACGTAGGATGATCTATACAGGACAAACAGGGCAGAAGTTGCAAAAAAGAACTAATAGACACAAAATTATTTTCAGGGTTCACAGCAAGGAAAAAGCAACAGTATTCGAACCTTCCCATGCCATATCTCGAAATAGCAGTTCTGAAACAAAAAAAACAAACTATGCCAGCACAATTTAGCTTACTCTTTAAAAAAGGGAGACAGAGATGGTTGAGCTTATATCATCATTAGCTTTCAGGATTTCTCCGAAAATACAGTTTTAAAAACATTTTTTTAAAACTGTGTTTTCTGAGAAATCCTGAAACCTAAAAAAAACAGATTTTTAAAACATAACTCAGAGTCTCCCAACCTTTCCACCTATGTGGACTGACTGGGAGAGGGGATAGTTCTGTGTGAGTGACAGGAAGGGTGTGTGCAACTCTATTTGCATAAGAGCTTGTTTGCTGCTCACGCAAGTGGGGATGCGCGTGCATGCTCTTGCTCGCCCGCCACTTCCACGGTCCAGTTCCAAAGGTCTGATACTGGGCCACAGCCACATAATTGTTAATGGATAAGATATCCAATCTCTCTCATGGAACCTTCATCTGCACAACCCCTGCTGACTCTCCCTCCCCAGCCACATCCTAGTGTATTTAAATGTTACCTCAGTTAAACCATTCTGTGCATCTGAGTGAACTCACAAAAGCCCATGCCTTATAACAAAATTCAGATAGTCTTCAACTTATGACCACAATTGGGATCAGACTAAGTAAGGTAGTTGTTAAGTGAATCATGCCAAATTTAATAACTTTGCTTGTTGAAAGCCTTGTTGGAAAGGTATTAAATGGCAATCACATCATCCCAGGACACGGTGACCATTATAAATACATGCCTGCTGCCAAGCACCTGAATTTTAATCATGCGACCATGGGGATGCCGCGATGGGTTTTAAGTGTGAGGACTGGGGCTAAGTCACTTTTGTCATTGCCTTTGTAACTTCAACTTCTGACCAAGGCTTCCTGAGATGATAACAATCACATGCTATTCCCCAAAACCTTTTGTTTTATTTCAACGGCTGTGAATTATATGCATTCACAGCCCGTAATGAGTCCCAAGCAGTTTATGAATAGTCCAACAGAAGTCTGCCACAGTCTTTCAGGATAAGGCTGATAAGCACCCACCTTTATCTCCCTTGAAATGCTGCCAATGACTAAATTGCTAATTAGCTGTGCAAGGCCAAACAGAGCACAAAGTCAACATGGAGCTTCAGAGTTTAAATTGACCAGAATGAACAAAGTTGCTTCCTGCAAAGACTCGTGTCTCTTTGCTCCTCCTTTATGTCTTATGGGAGAGGCCAATCATCTCCAAGCCTTACTCCCAAGTCACCCCTTTTGTCTTAACTGTTCTTACCTTCTGGCAGCTCTGCACAAGCATGCACTGGGAACCAGCTCCCCCGTTCCTCTGCCTCACTGATGTCAGATTCTGGAGGCTCTGAACTCCATACATAACTGTCAGGTGGCCCTGGCTCCATCTCTGTGATGGACACAGATCCCTCCTCCAAGCCCTCCCCAGACTCCAGAACTGGCCCATGTTCCTCCCCACTGTCTGACTCTGTTGCCACCTCCACAGGCTGCCGGCTGACCACAACAGCTATACCAATGGTTGTAAGTTGAGGGCTGGCTGTACATTATTCTTAAAAGGAACTACTGGCCTTTTCCTGATATGGGGTTAGACAGGAATTAGAAGGGCTTAAAAAGAAGTTGGATTGTTTATAAGTGTAGTAACATAATAACAAAACTGCTCATGATAGACAGGATAAGCTTGAGAATAATGCAGATAATTCTGATTTTCCATTGACTCAACTGCTCTGGATCTCTTATCCTTTTGGTCAGCATCATATTATTCATTCTGTTCAATCAGAAGAAATTCTTCACAAACATGTGGTACTGAAACATCTCTAGCTACAGTAGGTCTAATCTGTATGGTATGCATAAAAAATATTGTTTCATTCATTCAGACTAAAAATTTGAGGAGCCAAATCTTTTTTCAGTAGTAGTTCAAAGTCTTAGATTACCAGACTTTGCTCACAGTCTGCCTTTTGTGTACATATCTGTGTAAGCAAGTAATAAATCCTAATGATACTTCCATGCCATTGCGATCTGCACTTCACGATCCCTTTAAAATAATTCAAAACTGATTTTTCTTCTTTTTTCTTTTCTTGCTGGCTTCAAAAGACCGGGAATATGCTGAGAATAGAGTGATCAATCAGTACTTCCTTCAGCAAATCAATAACAAGGCATGAAACCCCTTATTCAACTAGTGCCGCCGTTCCTGATCTGATATACTGGATTCTGGAAAAGCAAAAACCACCTCTTCCCAATAAGACAAGAAAAAAATAATACTTTGCAAAATAATTGCATTCTATTACCTATGTTAC